>NW_023270377.1:88520478-88604792 GCF_011800145.1 Mirounga leonina | reverse complement strand
CAGTACTTCATGGAAATAGGTTGGTAATCCTGCAGCCAAGGAAGGGAGTAGGGGGCGGGGGCAGGGAGCTATACCAGTAAAGAAACACTTATGATGCTCCCATCACTGAGATACAGGTTCTGTAAAAGACTGGAATTTAATTGGAAGGTTATAAACTTTACTTATTTATTTTAAAGATTTTATTTGTTTTTTGACAGAGAGAGAGAGACAACACACAAATAGGCAGAGTGAGAGGGAGAAGCAGACATACAACTGAAAAAATAGTCAAATTCACAATTATTGTTAGAGACCTCAGCAACCATGTGTCAATAATTGGTAGGTCAAACAGGAATTAGATCTGGTTATAGATGACTTGAATAGCACTATCCATCAACTTGATCTGATTGACATTTTTATAGAACACTCCACCCAGAATATACATTTTTCTCAAGCTTACATGGAACATTCACCAAAATTGACCATATGCTGGCTCATGAAACATACCTAACACATTTAACACCAGAAACCATACAAAGTGTTTATTATGCTAAGTGAAAGAAGCCAGACACAAAGATATTACTCATCTTTTACAGAATTTAATTTGGAACACTGATTAGAACTGCATTAGATTTATATATATTAAATTAAAGAATGATCATATTTACATTAATGAACCTTTCTATGCATGATTATGATATAATCCCAAACTGAGTTGTATATATTAACCTTATAAATTTATTTCTAGATATTATGTAGGATTAAAAAAAGCAGCAATGTCCACAATAGCCAAACTGTGGAAAGAGCCAAGATGTCCATTGACAGATGAATGGATAAAGAAGATGTGGTATACACACACACACACACACACACACAGGAATATTATGCAGCCATCAAAAGGAATGAGATCTTGCCATTTGCAACGACGTGGATGAAACTGGAGGGTATTATGCTGAGTGAAATAAGTCAAACGGAGAAAGACATGTATCATATGACCTCACTGATATCAGGAATTCTTAATCTCGGGAAACAAGCTGAGGGTTGCTGGAGTGGGGGGGTGGGGGTGGGAGGGATGGGGTAGCTGGGTGATAGACATTGGGGAGGGTATGTGCTATGAGGAGTGCTGTGAATTGTGCAAGACTGTTGAATCTGAGATCTGCACCTGTGAAACAAATAATGCAATATATGTTAAGGAAAAAAAAAAAAGAAGAAGATAGCAGGAGGGGAAGAATGAAGGGGGGGAAATCGGAGGGGGAGATGAACCATGAGAGACGATGGACTCTGAAAAACAAACTGAGGGTTCTAGAGGGGAGGGGCATGGCAGGATGGGTTAGCCTGGTGATGGGTATTAAAGAGGGCACGTTCTGCATGGAGCACTGGGTGTTATGCACAAACAATGAATCATGGAACACTACATCAAAAACTAATGATGCAATGTATGTGATTAACATAACAATAAAAATTTTTAAAAAGACCCTTTTTTGGTATATGGATAAAACTCTTATTTATATTATTTCATAAATGATCTATTAAATTTACATTAAATATAATTGTTTAGCTGAGCAACTTGAATTTTTGATGTAAAGAAGTACGTCATCTGAATATCGTATTTTGGCTTTTATTTTCCAAAAATGTTCAATAGTGCATCTTTCTCCTTTCTCTATACAAGGAGACCAAAGCTCTAGGAAACAATTGCTTTTATTTAAGGAACTGATACATTCCTTTCTGTTGTGCCCCTCAGTTTTCATATTGTTAGGCTTTAAAAAATGACCCTGTAATAATTATGAGAAACCATGGCACCTATGAGTATTTTTATTTTTCTTCTGATCGTTTTAGCATGTGTTCTGTTCATTCTATTAGACCCTAAAGAGGCAGCTTTTGACATGTTTTATTCTCCATTGCCTCATTATTTTATAATTCATTACTCTTATACCTGGGCAATTTTATTTCCCTTCTATTTCTTGGTTTGGGTTAACTTCTATGTTGGATGTTTAATGCATTTTCAGTTTTTCTTCTTTTCTGGTGAATGAATTTAAGATTCTAAATTTCCACGTGAGAAATAGTTTAGCTTAATATGCAAGTGTCAATATGGTCATTTTTAAGATCATTCAGGTCTCAATAATTTCTAAAATATGTTTTAATTCCATTTTTGGTTCATTAGATATTTAGGATATATAAATTTTCTAAACATTTATTTTTATATTATCTATTCTATTAGTTTCTAACTTAATTGCCCTGTGGTCTGAAACATGGAATGTATGATAGTTTTTTGAAATTGGTCATAACTTGTTTTTTTTGCTTTAAAATGTAGCTAATGTACATAAAATTTTCATGTGTACTTGACAAAAAAATGTGTATTGTCTAATTGTTAGCTGTAGGGTTCTGTATATGTCCATTAGATCATGTAAAATATTTTCCTTCTTTTTCTTGCTTGATCCATCAATAACTAAGATAGTTGTCTGATATAACTTGTGTATTAATTAGGCCACAACAGAGACTAGATTTTCATTCTGAATTGATTATATCCATTTGTTTGTTTTGATTTCTTGTCTTTAGTTTCTTCTTTATTTGAGTAACAACATGTGTTATAAGTCAGTTATATGGTCTCACTTCCTATATATCTTATAGAATCTTCCAAGACTTATTTTTCTTCTTGTTGTGACTCTCTCTCTAAAAATATTTTTAAAAAGTTCTTTATGTGGTAAATCTTTGAGACCTTGCATACCTGAAAAGTTGTTTTCCTTTGAGACTTGCAATGATAATTCATTATTTTCTTGTATATTAAGTTGTTTTGAGCATGCTGATGTTGATCTAATTCATATTCCTTTTCGGTGCTATGCTTTCCCTTTCAATATGCTTTAAGATTTTTAGAACTTATTTTGCCTCTGATGCTCTTTTTTTTTTTTAAAAAGATTTTATTTATTTATTTGAGAGAGAGAGAATGAGAGAGAGAGAGCATGATGGGGGGAGGGTCAGAGGGAGAAGCAGACTCCTTGCTGAGCAAGGAGCCCGATGCGGGACTCGATCCCAGGACTCCAGGATCATGACTTGAGCCGAAGGCAGTTGCTTAACCAACTGAGCCACCCAGGCGCCCTTCCTCTGATGCTCTTAAATTGCATAATTATCTATCATTTATCTGTCCTATGTTATCTATGCATTTGTAGCTGTTTTCTCCATCCTTTTTGTTATTTAATCTTTAAATCTTTAGTTTTTGAAATTTTCAAAATTGAAATTTCAAATATTTCTGGGAAAAACTTGGCCAATGTTCCTTTAAATATTTCCTCTTTTTTTTTTTTTTTCCCTCATTCCCTTTTGGACTGCTAGCACATGGTTACTGACATACATTTCTAGCTTTCATAGCTCTTAATTCTTCCTTTGATACTTTCTTTTTATCCCTTCTTGATGAATTCTGAGACAGATCTTTGAATAAATCACTATTTTGTTCACTATTCTGTTATTTAGCCGTATTCAATTTGTTACATAAACTCCTGTATTGAGTGATTTAGTTTAACCACTCTGTTTTCATTCTCAAAATTGTCGCTCCACCTAGGGATTTGCATTTAATATGTGCAATAGGAACCTCATCACAGTGGCTTAATCAAAGGACACTTAATTTTATTACATATAATAAGTCCAGAGATAGATTGTTCAGGATTTGTGGGGTGAATTTATAATTCCAGCATTGACTCAGGCTCCTTCTACGTTTTTCTGCTCAGCTCTTACTATCTTATGAATTTTGTCTTCATGTTTAATCTACTTAGTATCAGCTCCAGCACTGCATCTTTATCCCAGGTAGGAAGGAGAGGGGATGGCAGAGGGCAAAACATACCTTTTTAAAGAATTTGTTGTAGATGTCCCATCTAATAATTCCTGCTTTTGTGTCATTGGTCACTACTGTTTCACATATGGCTTCAGGAATCCTGGAAAATGTAGCTTGTTGGGTGAACATAGGGCCACTCTGGAAAATAAGTGGACCCAGGTTGTTAAGAAGGGAAAATGGTTATTAAATAGTCAAATGTCAGTATTGTCACCAATGTTTACAAAAATACAGTTCTGGGACTTAATACGTTTCCTCATCTAAATATTCATTTTTTTAGCTCAAAAATATTCTTTTATTATGTTTTTATATTTTCCCCTGCCTTTCTGCTATTAAATAATTGTTGAATTTTCTGAATCTATCCTGTCTTTTATTTCATCTTCCCCCCATTTTTTCCATACCTTTACATTATATTTTTTGAGAATTATATAATTCAAGCATGTATACTAATTTAGTCTTCGATTCTGTTTATTTAGACTTTCTATCAATAACAATAACTGTTGTTAATTTTTAAGAACTCTTTTCTTGTGCTATGATTATTCTTTTGCCATAGGAATGCGATCTTGTCTTATAAATGTAATATTTTATAAAAGATTTATGAGAATACTAATTTAATAGTTTTAAGTTATTTTATGACCTGTGAATTAAATGTTTTCATCAGCATTTATTTTTCTGCTATTAGGTCGGTGTTATTCATCTTTATTCATGCTAAAGATGTTCTCCTAATGCTTGGTGATTCTTGGTTACCGTTTATATTTACATCATGTTTATAAATAAGGAATTCATTTATTAATTTTGAAAAGTAAATGGCAATTCTCAGAACATTGGCAGTCATGACTCCCCTAGATTACGGGGAAGTTGTGGTCAGTGGAGATTCACAGGTCTGCCTTCTGTGTACCAGATTCCATCTCCTTGGGAGGATACCTATTTTACCACTTCCCTTTTTTTTATTTTTCCTGTCCCTGAGGGCTCATCTTATCTGTTCTATGTAGAAGATCTGTGTGATTTAGAAAGTATTTTTTTCTGCCTCTAGCCTGAGAGCAAATACTACTTTTCGCTGCTTTAACAATAAGTCCAACTATTCTTTAATGTTTTAATTAACTGCCCTACAGGGGCTTTGTGGGGCCCCTTCTGCTTCCTGAACCTGTTTTCCATGACCGGAGGCTTTTCTCCTGATTTTCAGTGGTCTCCTGTCTCACAGGGCTGGGACAGCTGTATTTTCACACAAACTTATTTTGTATCTCTCAGATATTTCTCAGTGTTTCTGCTCCAGTTATCTAGTGCTATTGGGGATGTGTTTTTCTTCTGGATATGACTTTTGCTATTTTAAAGAGAGTCTTTAGAAAGGCAGAAGATAAATACACCTGGTCAATCATCTGGAATCAGAAATAAAAGTGTCTTTGTAGTACTTTTCAGCAAGAATCTCATCCTCATTATCCAAAGGTGGGGGAAGAGTGAGATAGAAGTATTTTTGTACAAAAATGGTCAGGAGGAGAGATAATAAGTCCTGTAAAGGAAATTCCTTAGGGTTTTCAGGTAATAACAAGGAGACCCACATGGCAGAGGAAAAGCTTATGTTATGCCATTAGAAGAGGTTAGGAGATGGTAGTGATACCACAAGATGAGACAAAAAGACTCATTATGAAAGTAGCATTTAGAAATATACTTTGGAGTAAGAATATGAGTGATGTTAGGTGTTGGGATCTTAGTTTAGAGTTTATTTTGTAGGCTTAAAATATAATCATAGTAAATATTAACATTTGCTATTATATTACTAATGGTCACAATTTCTTTAAGAACACCATCAAAATATATGTTATAAAGTCCCTTCTGGGCTAAACTGATCCTTGGAAGTTTCCTAGGGAAGTGTGATCTTTGGACTGTGGTTTTACCCTGGGATGATCATGTGTCCTAAAGAAAACAAAAAATCTCTGTTTAGTTTGGCCTACTATCACAAAAATACCATAGGCTGGATGGCTTAAACAACAAACATTTATTTTTCACCATTCTGGGGGCTGGGAAGTCTAGCTCAAGGAACTGGTAGATGTGGTGTCTGGTGAGGACCCTCTTCCTAGTTTGCAGACCACCGTCTTCTTCACAGGGGAGGGAGAGGGAAAGGGATGAGGGGAGAGAGAGAGAGGAAGCAACTGCTCCTAATTATAAAGGCACTAATGTCATTCAGAGGGTCCTACCTTTATGACGTCATGTAAACCTCACAAAGGCCTCACCTCCTAATACCATGACATTGAGGATTAGAATTTCAATATATGAATTTGAAGGGCATACAGCATTCATTCTACAACAGGCTCTTACTAACCAAGTGTGCAAATGATGCTAACTGGAAAGTTAATTATTATTTGAGAGCGGGCTATCAAAATACTTGGTTCTTGAAGCTATAGTGTTGATAAAATGGAGAGGATCCCCTCAGTAAACCAAATAACAAAACAGAAAGTTGCTTGGTTAATACAGGCTTATTTCTCAATAAAGTTAAAACAAAAAACACACCGGATTTGTTGGAGATATAATCATATATCCTTGGGGGAAGATTTTTTTAAAAATGTGTTTTACTTGTTTGGACTTGAATGTTTACTCTTCTCTGCTACATGATGCCACTGGTCATACTACATATGATTATTTTCTAAAATCAAATTTCTCCTCTAGTTATTAACCAACTCACAGTATCCATTCATTAAAATGTTTGTTGATCCTCAACCTCTGATTTCCATTTTCCACCAAACTGCCTGACACTTCTACAATATTCAATAGCTCAACATTCAATAAGAGCCTGTTTTGTGTTTGCCTCTGAGAACACATCCGGATTGTTAATTTCATACCTAGTATAGGGATTTCTGTCCCACATTCTGAAGGTGTTCTCCTCCTAACCTTGCTGGTTATACCTTCTTAGTCGTCTGCTATGTCTATTTTACTTAAAAGGCAAGACTGTTTTCCACAAGTACTGTAAAAGTCATCATTTTCAAGTATAGGCTAAATTTAAAAAGGTATGATGTTCATTCGATCCAGGTGATCAAAATTTGATTTGCTTGAGTCACTTCTTGAGGTGAAACAATAAATAACTTGATAGAATTAAACTATGACATGATTGAGTAGACATGCAAAATAACTAAGTCCCTCTATTTGGGGACTATTTGGGTAAAGACAGCCTAAAGCATGAGAAAATTAGTATTGTCTTAAATTTTCAATATCTTTACTGTCCCTAATACTTATACCAAACTGGATTTGAGCCTGTCTCTCTTTCTTTTCAAGTATTGACATGGAACTGCCTAGAGAAAAGTGCTGGCCAGTAAAAATTGAAGGCCAAAAGTTAAACATGGTTGGGTTTGACTATTACAGAGACAATGAATTTCAAATATTTGTTTTAAAATATTTTTCTACTTCAGTTTTGCTGTTAAATGACTCTAGGTAAGGTAGCTCACAGTTTTCCTTCCAATATGGTAGTTGGAAATATGGATTCATAATTCTGTAATATCTCTGTTTCTAAATACACATTCTCCAGTTAGTTGGGGATAAGGTGGGATAAGGGCAAAGAAGATCAAGATATGTCAAGACTAGGAGTAGAGTCAGTGCTGTGATGAAATTATAGCCACAGCTGCTAACATGATTTGGAAGAGTGGGTATAAAGACAACATAGAGTTACCATGAGCTAAGGGGATAAAATATTTGAATATTCATTCATTCATAAAATATTTCATATTCAAGATTTTAGGTCCAAATAGGAAGACTGAGTGAAAAGAAAGTCAGTATTTATAGATCAGGAATATTCTTTCATTTAACTAATAATCATTGAGAATATACTCAGTGTTAGACACTGTGGTGACTTTGGGGACACAGCAGTTTTCACTTATGGCTGACCATTTTTTCTTCTGATACTCTGTTAGTAACCATGACACTTTTCTATTTCTTTCCCAATATTCTTTGACCACTTTGTTTTTAGGATTTTTTTCTGCCTAATTTGCACTGTTTATTATTTTTATTTTTTAATCTTTTAAACATTTTATTTATTTATTTGATAGAGAGAGAGAGAGTACAAGCAGGGGGAGTGGCAGGCAGAGGGAGAAGCAGACTCCCCACTGAGCAGGGAACCTGATGTGGGACTTGATCCCAGGACCCTGGGATCATGACCTGAGCTGAAGGCAGATGCTTAACTGACTGAGCCACCCAGGTACCCCTGCACTCTGTTTAAATATGGCTTTTCACTTGAGCTTCTTTCTTCTGTTACATTCTCTTTTCTTTTTATAATCTCTCCTTTGGTATCATACCAACCCCCATATTTAAATAACCAGTCCCCATCACTCTCACACCCATATTCTAGTTTCTATCATCAAAACCCAGATCAAGGGTTCCAAATCGCTACAACAACCAATGACATTTTCTCAAGCAATATAGAATTTGGAGTCACCACCTTCATCCAAGTTGTATAGCTTTCTAGCTTTGTTTCTTGTTTTATTTCTTGGAATAGATTTTCCCCATTTGTAAAATGGAGTCAGTTACCTCCCTTAAGTGATTTTTTTTTTCAAGAACACATATATATGAATGTAAAATGATTACTGCTTTTTAGATGTAAAGCTATTGTTTTGCACCACATGAAGATCAAGTCTTTGATGATTTCCATTGTGTCAACTAGAGATGAACCCACATTCTTTTGAAGCACGAATATATTCTATCTTGTATTTTAAAAATTTTACACTTGTTTTATCTCCACCTTCCACCCACCCCTTGACTACAGTGGGAATGGGGGACTTACGAATGTATTTCTTTAGCACTCCAAACATTGTTTAACAAATCTGAGGCACACACAAGTGGTTGTTGAATTAAATTGGCGATCAGCTTTTATATTTGAGAAAGAAAAAAACTCCCAGATTCCAATAAACTCATCATTTGTTAATAAAATGAGATACATTGAGGTTCTTCAGAGAAATCTATGTTTTTATTGATGGGTGAGAATTAAATCTGCGCTTGACTTGAAGGTTTGCAGGCTGGCTGCACCTGCTTTGGTTGTCAGTGCTCGAATTTGTAATGCCAGAGTAGGTGTTGCTTCTCATTGTCAAGTACTAGAGTAAGCAAACTACACTTCCTATCAATCATACGTGGCATGCATTGTGTGGGTCTGCTACCTCTTGAAGCTCTATTAAAAGAATATAACACTGGACAGGAACTGTCAAAGATTTAATCTACCTGTAACCGCCTCCTTCTGCATCCCAGTTGAATCATAGACTGATGAGAGGAATTGGCATGCTGACAACACAGAAGAGGGGGGGAAACCTGGAGACATCATTCATGCATTATATTTTATTTCTGTTTTGAAAGATTAGAGTTGCACATTTTGAATTTCCACATTCTAGCTGTACACCACATATGCAAATTTGTGTTAGCAAAAGGAATATGTAGATACTTTAAGATTCATGATGCTGGTAGCAGTGAGGTATTATTTTTCTAAAAAGCTTGACTTTGTTTAATGACACTCTGTGTGCCTGCTTGTTCTGTCATGAAATAATTTAATTCTCTTTTTAATAGAAAAGGATGACCAAGGCATAGACACACACTCTCCACCAGCTCTTCAATGGGAAGGCTATTATGTCAAATCTATTTATTTATGACTTAAGAATAATTAGGTGTGAACATTTAAAAAGTAAAACTGGAAAATGGAAACAAAGTAAGTATATCCAAATTCAGAAAACAAGCACCTTGCTTTGTCTGAAGGGATGGTCTCTCTCCTGTCATGTCACTCTAGCTTCTTCATGTGCATCTTTAAAATAAGAGACTTTAACCAACATGGAGAACAAAATGTTGAGCTATCAGTTTTCAAAATACCCAGCTCTTCTTAGGGTGACCATTTATATTATTGTTATATTGTAAAAAACTGGCTGTCATTGATGTTTTTGTAAAGCAATTATGTAACTTAGGACCCTGTTTTCTTCTGAGTTAATACAATATGAAGAGAAATGAGAACACTGCATGTTAATATATCCTACAGTCCATCCCATTCACATGACCTAGGTAAGATTTTGGTAAATGTTGGGTCAATAATTCATGGTTGAACATTCTGGAAATACTGCAAGTGCCAGTAATCTACATTGTGAGTTTAAGACAGATAAGAATGCTTTAGCTTTTTGAAATGTGAGTAGTAGCATGCACACTGTGTTTTAAAAGTATAAGTTATTGGGGCGCCTGGGTGGCTCAGTTGGTTAAGCGACTGCCTTCGGCTCAGGTCATGATCCTGGAGTCCCTGGATCGAGTCCCGCGTCGGGCTCCCTGCTCAGCAGGGGGTCTGCTTCTCCCTCTGACCCTCTTCCCTCTCATGCTCTCTGTCTCTCATTCTCTCTCTCTCTCTCAAAAAAAAAAGAAGTATAAGTTATTTACAAATATATTTTTTCGGGGTGCCTGGGTGGTTCAGGCATTAAGTGTCTGCCTTCGGCTCAGGTCACAATCCCAGGGGCCTGGGATGGAGTCTTGCATCGGGCTCCCTGCTTCGTGGGGAGCCTGCTTCTCCCCACTGCCTGCCATTCCCCCTACTTGTACTCTCTCTCTCTGACAAATAAATAAATATATAAAATCTTAAAAAAAAAAAAAAGAACTGATAGAAGAAGGATGGATGTAAGTGAATCTGGGGTTATATTCCTCAGCAATGCATTCAGGGAAGTTCAGAAAAGCTAAGAAACTTGCCCACAGCCACTCAGCTATGACTGGCAAGAGAAGTTTGGAACCTGAAACTCTGATTCCAAATACTCTGAGCTTTCCACCAGGTCTTGTAGTTGTCAATAAAATCAACCCAAACACTGAGCTGTCTGTGATAAGGCCACTGGTCATAATGAGTCTTTTCTATATCAGATACAATGGAAGGGACTCCAATAATATCCTTTGCTTATGACAATACACACTTCAGAATAAATTCTGCATATTTTCTTGAGAGAGGTGGTTAAGAGAACTAATCTTGAATCATATGTCATATCTAGGTTTTGAACCTAGCTCTGTGTGACCATGAATAAGTTATTTAAGCTCTCTGAGCTTAGTTTGCTTATCCACAAGATGAAGATCAAGTAGTATTTCCTTGATTAGTTTTGGTGACATAAATTAGCAAATACATAAAGAGCACTTAGAATTGTATAGAGGGGCACCTGGGTGGCTCAGTCGTTAAGCATCTGCTCAGCGGAAGCCTGTTTCTCCCTCTCCCACTCCCCCTGCTTGTGTTCCCTCTCTCACTGTGCCTCTCTCTGTCAAATAAATAAAATCTTAAAAAAAAAAAACAAAAACGAATTGTACTAGATAGTAAGGAGCTTAATACATGTTAGCTATTATTATTCAAATGATCCATATGGAAATATCTTGCATCAGTTAGTCCATAATTGACAAAATATTTAGTATGCATCAGATATGGAAACAAAATTCTTAAATTTGTGAAATGCAATGTGTTTACCTTTTTCCAAGTGGATCTGTTAAAGTCCTTTCTCATTAGCAGCTGTGCTTTTTTATAGCAAAACATTTTTTATACCTTCAATCTGAGAAGCTAAGAAGCATGTGACAATTTTAATGAGGTTCCTGTCTACTTACATGAAATAAAAATTCTTCCACAATTTTTCTAAAATTAAAGTTCCCATTAGAATTTTAATGCCTGTATTTTACTCTTTTTCCAAACTATTACTGACATCAGCACTGAACCTTTTAGTGTGAAGTTTAATTTATATGTTGGAAAGCTATGAACACATAAATATGCCTCACAACACTATATAGAATGTACTCTAAAATTAAACATCACAGAAGTTAGGAATAATTTATGTATTTCTCTGAAGAGTATTTTTTATTTATTTATTTATTTTTTAATTTTATTTATTCATTTGACAGAGCAAGAGAGGGACACAAGCAGGGGGAGTGGAAGAGGGAGAAGCAGGCCTTCCATGGAGCAAGGAGCCCGATGCGGGGCTCGATCCCAGGACCCTGGGATCATGACCTGAGACGAAGGCAGCCGCTTAAGGACTGAGTGACCCAGGCGCCCCTCTGAAGAGTACTTCAATCCTCACTGATGTTAAGTTCTTAGTAAGTAATCTTTGATAACATTTCAGTGACCTGTCTCCTTGACATTTCTTTTTAATTTAACTAAAGACTTTTTATTCATGGGGATGGCATTAATCTTAATAAGTTGGAAATAGTATTTCTGTTTTTCTTTTTTTTTTATATATAGCCTATACCATCTGAAAATTTCTGTATTGAAGTCTTTCCTGTCAAATGGAAATAGACTCAGTAATTCCAACTTCACCTGCAGATGCTGGGTCCTCCTTTATCCAGACCACTATGGTACCTGTTGTAAAGTGAGAGAAGCAATCAATAGTTAAGAGTGAGGGGTCAGTAGAAAAGTTAGACTCTCAAACATTTGAACAAGATTTAAAATAACACTATGGGGATTAACTAGGGGGCCAATAAATTATAGATAAAAAGATACGTTAAAATTTTAAGACTGACTCTCAATATTTAATAGTTTTCTTCAGGAAGACTCAGCAACCCAAGATTGACTAAGTAGGGTAATCCAACAGTGTCTCTATGTTTCTAAGATTGCTGACTGGGGGAGCCCAGCTGAGCGGGGAGGAAATGAATTAAAAAGGCAACAGATAGGAACACAGGAAAGATTTTCAGTCTCTTGCTCTCCAGGAGATAAGGGGAAAGAGGATTTATCAGATTGAGTGAAAAATGGTAGAAGTGATGTCCAGGAAGTTATAGATTAGCAGGAGAAGTTTAGCACTAGAAAATTTTAGACATCCAACATTTTCAGAGAAAAAAAAATGATCCCACATGTACCTGGTGATCAGTAAGTGAGATGGTGGACAGATGAAATCTTATCTTCACCGCGTGGCTTTTCAATCTATTCATCCATCAGTTTAATTAGACACTGAAGATATATCAAGTCTAGAAATGGACCCAGATTTTGTGGGCTTGAAGCGCATACAATTTTGGTGTCTTTAAGAATACAAAATTTCAAATGTATGGTTATAAATATACAATTAGGTAAGAACCTTGAACGGGGCTCACACAATTCAGGGGACCTGAAGCTAAATCTGGATTAGCTGTTCACTAAGTTCTCCTGTTATTGAGCACCTGCATTCCAGGTACTGCCAGGACACAGTAGATACTATGGAGTGACCCAGAACAGTGGGATCATCTTACATAAAACCAGGGCTTGAAACAAACATAGTCATGGACTTCCACAAATCAAATATCCACCTTGTTACTCTGAGCCAGGGAAATTATTTTGTTTTCATGGCAGTGATGTATTTATTTAAAGTCCTGAGGATCTATGGATCTATGAGCCACACATGGGCATCTTCAGCATATCGCTTGCTGTTACATTTTTCATAAATGAAAGGATAGCGATGTTTTAGTGTTCAGGCAATATTCAATTATTGCAATATAGCGGTTGAGATCTCTCGATGGTCCAATGATTTCATTGTAAGCAATATTTTCCTTCTACCAGCTTCTATATAACAATTGCCTAAAGTTTTTCCTTCCATCTTTTCATTTCCTGTCCACTCAGAAATGAAATGAATCAGAGATAATGAGAAGAAAAGGAAAGACAAATAAAATGTCTTTATAAGCCACAAACAGTATGGCATTAAACAAACAAGCAAAGTGTTTGTGACATTATCACTGTAACCTCTTTACCTTTGCTGTTAAAAGAGAACATTGTCTTAGATGTAATCTTACTTCATACAGAAATCTCTCTATATCATGCAATATTTTATTAATATAATAACAACAATGTCATTGATAATAGTGGAATAATATTTTACAGTTACAGAACACTTCTCTTCAAGATAAGTGGGCTAACAGTAGCTCTGATTTCATTTCTATTAAAACAGTTAAAAGAATAGGTTTTTGATTTGCATAAGCTGCAGATTAATGGTGTTTACTGAGCAGTGGAAGTTGTACTTATATTCAGAATGCCAATGACAGGAGACATGAAAGTCAGAAGCATCCCATCCTCCTGTAAACCAGTCACATGTTTATTTTTGGCAAAATGATAAAAGCACATTAGCATAGCAACTCAGTCAAGCTTAATGCAGAAATAACTAATTGAAAATCCTGGAGGTTCATGTAAGAATGAAATGAGTACTTTGTTTATTTAATTAAAGCAAAAGTAACTTTTTAATGACCCATTTAAAACCAAAGACACTTGAAAAACTGAGCAGGAAGTTTATAGCCTTATTGAAAATTGTAAGATTTCTTTGAATATGTAAATAAAGGTTACAAAAATTGATAATGCTATTATAAGCTCCCACAGTAGAAAAAAATGGTATTTTTTTTTTTTTTAATTTTTATTTATTTGACAGAGAGAGGCACAGCGAGAGAGGGAACACAAATGGGGAGTGGGAGAGGGAGAAGCAGGCTTCCCACGGAGCAGGGAGCCCGATGAGGGGCTCGATCCCGGGACTCCAGGATCATGACCTGAGCCGAAGGCAGACGCTTAACGACTGAGCCACCCAGGCGCCCCAAAAATGGTATTTTTTATTTCACTCTTCCTTCCTTCTCTCCCTCCCTCCATCATCTATTATCTATCATCTATCTATCTATCTATCTATCTATCTATCTATCTATCTATCATCTATCTATCAATCTATCATTGATCTATAATCTGTCTATGTATCTGGACATTCTCTTTCTCTATAATAAAAGATGGTATTCTTCCTTTAATGTGGACATCCCAGAGAAGGAGCTGTTCCCTGTCATTGGATACACCACAAGGGGAAGATGAATATTGTGTATTCCAGCCGTAACAGCCTGCACTTCTTTCCAAGGCTGCTTTTTCCCTCTAGACCAATCCCCTGGTCCTTCAGACATAATGAATGAGCTTAGGGACTTGCAAGCGATTCAATATCATTTGTATTTTATCCTAAAGGAAGAACTGAACCCTTGACAGAGCTCAGTATGCACAGAAATGAATACTTCCTGTAATGAAGTGTTGAAGGTGACTTATGTCAGTAATTGATACAAACATAGTTTTTTAAGGCTGGAAAGATTGCTCCCTAGGTATTTATTTGTTCTATCTTTGATTTTGCAATGGTGAACAAGGTCCTGCAGTTTTTGAAAGAGGATTTAAATGAAGAGCTCCTTCAAAGATTTACCAGTTTAATGTTTTATTCAGGTTAGTTTTTTACCCTCATGCATAAAGAATGATTAAATATATGGTAACATATATGGGGGTTCAATGTTGTGATCTGCATTCTAGTCTTGAAAGTGTACATATAATTACCCATTCTTATACAAAAACACCTGCAGATGTTCCAAATCTTAGCAGATTTTAGAAAAAAAAAAAAGACTCACAGTATGTAGCCTTAAGATCCTCACCTTCACATAATTCCATCTCTTTTGTGAACATTCTACATTTTGCCCTTGGCAAATGTTACTTATTCCTCTGGATATTTGCTTCTATCCCATGAAATTCAATGACTCAACTCATGTTTGGATTGTCTCTAATGGTTAGATGGCTTTATTTTCTACTATAGCATTTATAAAGCATTTTCTACTCATTTATCACAATCAAGAAAGGCAGCCCATCTTTAGGCAATGAAGAGAATCCTTTCCATATGTTACCTTATTTTGACTCACCGAACATAGACTGACAGTAATGATTTTTAGGTGTCCATATATAGGTTCACCCACATTCTGTTTTGATTTGTCCGTTTGTTTGATTGTACACATGTCTAGTGTAAAAACCAAAAATATAAGTGAAAACAGTGCAGGACAATACAGAAAAACTTAAAGAAGAAAGTTAAAGTTCCCTGAAATCTCATTGACTAAATATACCAGCATGAACACATTGTTGAGCGCTCTTTCATACCTTTCTCTCTGAACACACAATTTTATATTAATGGGATTACATTTATGTATGTATGTATGTATGTATGTATTTATTATTATTTTTTTTCCATTCAGTACATTCCCTCTTTAATACCCATCACCAGGCTAGGCCACCTCCCCACCCCCCTCCCCTCTAGAACCCTCAGTTTGTTTCTCAGAGTTCATAGTCTCTCATGGCTTGTATTTATTATTTTTTAATGAGATTATATTTATAACATGATTTTCCTGTGGGCCCTTCTGCTCTGGCTGTGGTTTGCCATCCTTTTCCCCTTCATTTTATTCACCATCACTAACACCTGAGATTACCTGATATGTATCCTTCCTCATTTTTTTTCTAGGCTGACAATCATACTTGTACAGATTAGTTATCTGATTTTGTTCTCATTTGGTATAGATAGTTTTGTTTATAAAAAGTGGATCGCATTCTATACATTTGTCTGCAACTTGCTTTTCTCACTTAACGATAAATCCAGGCACATCTCATTTCATCATGCTTCAGTTTATTGTGTTTTGCAGATACTGTGCCTTTTCAGATTGAAAGTTTGTGGCAACCCTGCATTGAGCAAATCTGTTGGCACCATTTTTCCAACAGCATTGGCTCACTTTGTGTCTTTGGGTCACATTTTGGTAATTCTTTCGATATTTCAAACTTTTCCGTTATTATTACATTTGAATGACTGCTATCTCATGATAAAACTTTAATGGATGAGTCATTGCTTCTTATGGATGAGCAAAGAAAGTGGTTTCTTGAGATGCAATCTACTCCTGGTGAAGATGCTGTAAAGATTATTGAAGTGACAACAAAGCACTTTGAATATTACATACATTTAGGTGATTAAGCAGTGGCAGGGTTTGAGAAGATTGATTCCAATTTTGAAAGAGTTCAACTGTGGGTAAAATGCTATTAAACAGCATTGTATGCTGCAGAAAAATTGTTGGTGAAGGGAAGAGTCAATGGATGTGGCAACGCTCATTGCTGTTTTTTTTTTTTTTTTTAAGATTTATTTATTGGGGTGCCTGAGTGGCTCAGTTGGTTAAACGTCTGCCTTCCACTCACATCATGATCTCAGGGTCCTGGGATCGAGCCCCCTGTCAGGCGCCCTGTCCAGTGAGAAGTCTGCTTGTCCCTCTCCCTCTGCCCCTTCCCCCACTCATGCTCGCTCTCTCTCTCTCTCAAATAAACAAATAAAAATATTTTTTAAAAAAGATCTATGTATTTGAGGCGCCTGGGTGACTCAGTCAGTTAAGTGTCTGGGTCTTGGTTTAGGCTCAGGTAATGATCTCAGGGTCTCAAGATCAAGCCCCGGGTGGCTCTACACTCAGTGGGGAATCTACTTACTAACCCTCTCTGTGCCTCCCCCTGACCATGCAGGCACTCTCTCTCTCTCCCCCAAATAAATAAATAAAATATTTTTAAATTGTAAAATATTTATTTATTTGAGAGAGAGAGAGCGAGAGAGAGAGGAGTGGGGGGAGGGACAGAGTGGGAGAGAGAGAATCTTAAGCAGGCTCCATGCTGAGTGTGGAGCCCTACGTGGGGCTTGATCTCACAACCCTGAAATCATAACGTGAACCAAATCAAGAGTCAGATGCTTAACTGACTGAGCCATGCAGGTTCCCCGAGAGCTAATTCATTTTTAAAATTTGTCTTTTATTTTCAAAGGATATGTGGCTTATTCATTTTCCTATTAATGAGCATTTAGTTTGTTTCTATTTTTTGCTCTTAAAAACAATTCTCTAATAAGCATTCTATACATACATTTTTATTGATTTACTCTTTCATATAATGGAGTAGGTAATCCAAGAATGAAACTACCATGGTAAAGAGTAGTTGCACTTTCAATTTTAATATTAATTTCCCCGACAGTGTTGGATATCCTCTACTGTGAATTGCCTGTTCAAACCTTTGCCTTTTCTTTCTTCGATTAATTTTTTTGTTTTTTTATCAAATTTTAGGTTCGTATATTTATACAAGGTCTTTGTATGTGTACATTTTAATCCTTTTCCTCATTTCCTTTATAATATTTTTCTCCAATTAGGTGGTCTGGTTGGATCTCAGGAGAGAGGAGATGCATGATTGATTCTGTCTACGAGGTAGAACTCAGATCTAAGGCAGAAGAAGCCTGGTGTAAGAAGCAAATCTCCTTGATTACCATAAAAAATCAAAGCCATCAAAGAACAATGAAGCTGCTTTCATGGTTCTTTCTGATAAACTGGGTTTTCTTTTTTTTTCCCCACTTGTCAATTTCCCTGTTGTTGGTTACTTATCTAATCCTTCCTTTGGTTCCCTCATGGCACCTGGTTGAGGAAACCAAATAATAGAAATTCCATCTTTGAAACATCAATATCTGAAGTAAGGACTGTGGGTCTTCCTTTCAATGGGGAAAATACTTTAAAAAATGCTGACAGAGATCACTTGGACTAAAGAGTGTTTTTCTTTATTCAGGCACTGTGCTCCTCATAGCTTCTGTTGGCTTTAAGAGAAGTTAAAGGTGCAGGACTTTTAGGACTCAGAGAACTGAAAAAGGCTTACTTGACAAATAATTAAAGATAAACTTCTCAATGCTCTCAAGGAGCTATAGTCTCTGAGAAGTCACACAGATACACACACACACAGACACACGCACACACACAGTAAAATACATTTAGAGCTTTGTCTGAGATATAGCTAGTGTTGGTTATGTGGAAGAGAATGTCAGGCATTAAGAGTGGAGAGTTTTGCAGGGTCCAGTATGTATACTCTCCTGGGATGGGGACCCGTACAATTTCATGACCACTGCATATGCAGCGCCTGGTTCAGTTTCTGGTTTCTAACTGTTCATACCTATTTAGTGACTGAATGAATAAAGGAATGATGCAAAATTTTTATTTTGTTTTGAAAGTCTATGAATAGAGGAATATTATGCTTAGATTTACACTTTAAAAATATTGAACTTGGATGAGTAGACAAGTTGGATTAAGAGGCGCTAAATGGGAGGAAGGGAGACTAATCAAGAGGCTGTTTCAGTAACTCAGACGCCAAATGTTGAGAAAGTCTGAAGCTAGGACTTAAATATAGATAAGAGGAAAGATTTGAGAGACAGGTTAGTTAGTAGAATCCACATAACTTGCCGACTAATTTTTTGTAGAAATAGAGTAAATTCAAGGTTAAAAGAAATTCCCAAATTTCTGGCTTAGACATTCAGTAGATGAGGTTTCCATTGAACAAAAGAGGGGAACGAGGTGGAAGATGTTGGTATTAAGTTTGAATGCTGTGACAGTGGGCATACACACCTGGAGCTCAGGAAATAGGTCCTGGTGGAGCCATAGCTTTGGAAATCCTAATCACATATGGGACAGTATTTGAAAATGTTGCCTATAATGAGCAGCAAAATGAGGAGAAAAAGTATGGAAGACAAAGGTCAGAGTAGTAGCATCTAAGGAGTGCAGGAGAAGTGGTTTTAAAGGAATTTGAGAAGGAGTGAACAGAGAATTAGAATAAAGAGGAGAGAGATTGTTCTTCATGTTGACAAATGTGTAACTGATAGTGTTAAATTCAACAAATGTAAAAGATAGTCAGTGTATTCAGCACTGTCAGAAGAGTTTCAGTACCATGGTGGGGGCCGAAGTATAGTTTTAGGTGGTACAAATGCCTAGATGCAAGGGAAGATGGGCAAGGTAGAGATAAACCACTCTTTGAAAGCATAGTTGAGGGAGAGGTTGATAGAAGTCCAACGCTTAGCACATAATAAGTGCTCAATAAATGTTTGTTGAAGAAATAAATGAGTACTTAAACTCTGAGCAGGTCAAGGCAACATGGTTATTAAGTAATGAAAGAGACATAAGCATGTTTATATGTTGAAATATATGGAGCCAAAGAAGAAAGAAAAAAGAAAGCGATATAAAATAACACCCTGGGGAGTGAAAAAAAGGAAGGTCTCAGCACATAGACAAAATAATTCACTTTGCCTAGAAAATAGGAGTAAAGATCTAAACAGACATTCAAATGTTACATATTTGTAAATACGGGCAGCTGCTTGAGGGCATTTATATGATCATGTCTATTCTCTGTATAAATTAGGGAACATGGGCATGGGGCTGAAAGGAATGAGGTCAATGATTAGAATGACTTTTGGGATAATGGTAAATGGAACTGGTCACAGATACTGGGACTGGCCAACTACACAGGGCATCCAGATGGCTTTAGATATCAAAAATCTTGGTGGGGAAATTGCTCAGTTTCTGTGCATTTCTCCAGCTATGCACGGCAGTAGAAGAATAAGTGCAGGAGGAAGGTGAGCAGATTGGTGATTTCCTAGGGTTTTTAAGTCTGGATCAATGCAAGGACAAAGGCATAGAGGAATAGAATGTGCTGGCAAGACAGGTTTACTGTATGATCCTTACTCGAGAAGGAATAAAATAAAACCAGAAGATTTGTTGAAAGATTTAGTGGTAATGAAATAGAGAAATTAATTGCACAGTTTCCTAAGGAATACATATATCCTAATTATGTTATGATAATACTGAAAATTTGAAATTAAAGTTTCTACAGTGGGTTAATTCCAGTGCTTGACAAGGTCCAAGGGATTGCTGAAGTAGAGAGGAGATATAATAGATACGTATACACATATACATCAATTAACTATGATTCAGTATTCAAAGTTTTACTTCATTGAAACAGAAGCATCAGATGCATAAGCACTTTCATATATATAAAATATATATGATATATTATCATAAGTATGTGATATAATGCATATATATCAAATTTGGATTCACAGATTCTTAAAAATGGCTATGCTTATCTAGAGTGAGGGGCGCCTGGGTGGCTCAGTTGATTAAGTGTCTGATTCTTGATTTAGGCTCAGGTCAAGATCTCAGGGTCCTGAGATCAAGCCCTGCATTGGGCTCCTCACTCAGTGCAGAGTCTGCTTGAGATTTTCTCTCTCCCTCTCCCTCTTTTCCTTACCCCACCCCGCTTGTGCTTGAGCGTGCGTGCACGCTCTCTCTCTCTCAAATAAATAAATAAATCTTTAGTTAGCATGAGTCATTGGCAGTCTGAATGAACTGCCTACATTCTTGGTAATTTTTAGTTATTATGTGATTCATATCTGTTGTTTCAGAAAAATTCAAACACATCCTTAATAGCCACAGTGTGGAGAACCCTGAAGGAAATGTTACCAGTAAGGAGGTTTAGTTTTGATGTGGGCACCATTTTTAATTGACTTTCATAATAGAGTGTTGCTGTCAGTGGACTGACAGTTTCCTTCCTTTCTCTCCACTTTTTAGCACAGCTCTGTGCTGAAAATCTGACCAGCAATTTTTACCTGCAAATCTGCAATCTCCTGAAATAATATTTGTTCAAATAGCATCATTCTATTCTAGATAAAAATACTCCAGCTTCCTCACAAGAAATAGTGTTATTGCAAGCTTGAACTATTGAAAAAGTAATATTGCCTCCAAGGGGATACGCCATCTTAATAAGACATATCTTCAAGACAAGGAAAAATGTACTTTCCAAATCCTACATGCGTTATAAACCACCACTTACAAAACCTTTGTTCTAAAGTGTTGCCAATTTTACCTGAGGCAGGCATTTTACTGCACTTAAAAGGTCTCCAAGGATGTTAGGGAATCTTAGGTGAACCTGCAGGCCTGGTGGATATAATGAAAACTAAAGTTTCTGTTTTGTGAAGTTTTCTCAAGGCTTTCCTCCTGGGTATTGAAATATAACTTCCATTTTGCTAGTCTAACTTCACCATGTAGTGCAGGCAGAAATTTTAGGAAGAGAAATAGCTGGTGAATGTAGTAAACTAAAAAAATAGGGCTGTCTCCTCACTCACCTGCTCTTCTACTGAAGGATCTGATGGTAGAAATATTGTTAATCTAATTAAAAATATAAGCCAGTGGTCCATAAAAATGAGAGACCAATGTTATTTTTAGAATCTTTCACTTTTGTGACTTACTTGCTGGTTAGCTCTAGAAAAAAATTACCAAACCAAATTTACCCCCAAATTACTGCTAATGTCAATTTTTTTTCTCTCCTTTTAAAACTCTCTCCTTTCTTGCTCAGTGGGACCGGTGTTTTACCCAAACTGATGGAGTAAACCAATTCACACTAGGGTGCTAATAATGTTTTACTGTGTTGCTCTTTTTAGATATACCTTCTGCTTACTTTCCCTTATATATGTGATCCCTTTTATCATTTATTTGTCCAAAAATACATTTATATATAGTCCTAGAAATATAGAAGCGAACAAAACCTTAGAGAACTCTGCTGTTAAGGAGCTTGCCTTCCAATGGAGGGCAGACAACAGCACTCAGAGATTTCCTCATATACATACATATGGCTGAAGGATAGGTGCTGTGAAGAAATTAAAACAGGGTAAAGGGTTGGAGAATGGCTAATGGGCTTTACACATCTTGTTCCCAAACCTTAATCAGAAGATAACCCAGGTTTATTATTTAAAAAACTTAAATGCCAACTTAAAGAATGTAGTAAAATCATTTTTATCCATTTAATTTCAAGTATAGCTGACACAAAGGAATAGTAACAAAATATTTCCCACTTGAGATAATGTGACAATAGCATGATACCAGGGAAATGCTAATTTTACATTTGGTCCCCATTTGGTACCAAAATTTTAATGGAGAAACTGAGAAAACATCCTTAATGATGAAAAGAGGAGTAGCGAGGACAAAATGGTGATAACGTCTAGATCTCCTCTGTTCAATATAGTTGTCACTGGCAGGCATGGACACTGAGCACTGAAACTTGGCTAGCCCAAACTGACATGTGCTATGAGAGTAAAATGCACGCTTGAATTTCAAGGATTTACTATGAAAAACATTGTAAAATACCTCATTAATTGTTTTTATAAAGATTGCAGGTTGAAATAACGGCATGTTGGATATATTGGATTAAAATTAGTTTCATCTGTTTCTTTTTACCTTTAAACGTAGGGCTACCAGAAAATTGCACATTGCTTATGTGGCTCTCATTTTTTTTTTTTAAAGACTTTATTTATTTATTTGAGAGAGAGAGAGTGAGCACGAGAGGGGGGAGCGGGAGAGGGAGAAGCAGACTCCCCGCTGAGCAGGGAGCCCGATGCGGGACTCCATCCCGGGACTCCAGGATCATGACCTGAGCTGAAGGCAGTCGCCCAACCAACTGAGCCACCCAGGCGCCCTCTCATTGTATTTCTAACGGATAGTGCCGATCGAAACTCTCTAGGCCTTCCTTAAATCAGGAGTCAGCAAACTTTTTCTGTAAGGAGCCAGCCAGTCTAAATACTTTAGACTTTGTGGACCGAGAGAAAAGAATGACAGATATGTTGTATGTAGTTATGTAACCATTTCAAGTACAACCACGTAAAAATGCAAACATCATATTTAGATTTCAGGTCAGACAAAAATAGATAGTGGGGGGTGCCTGGGTGGGTCAGTTGGTTAAATGACCGACTCTTGATTTCCCCTCACGTCATGATCTCAGGGTCCTGAGATCCAGCCCCAAATCATGTAGGGCTCCACGCACAGCAAGGAGTCTGCTTGTGGATTCCCTCTCTTCCTCTACTTCTGCTCTTCCCCCCACCCCATTCATGTGTGCACACTTGCTTTCTCTCTCAAATAAATAAATAAATCTTAAAAAAAAAAATAGATGATGGGCTGGGTTTGGCCCACAGCCCACTTCTGCCTTAGAGTATTGTGGAAAGATGAAGGAATTCAGAGCTCAGGGGTCAATATTGACTATCACTGAGCCAAAAAGACCTTGGGCCAGACTTGGTTTCTGTTTCTTTTTCCTTTTCTGTAAAATGAGGGTGTTAACATCTACCCCTTCATGGAATTTAGCAAGATTTGATGGAATTGGTTTGGAAATCACCTGACAAAGATTCCGTTTCTAATTTCTTACAAAATGTGAGATTGCCAAAAAAGACTAGGGTATTTGGAAAGCACATCTTTTGGAAAAATATAGCACATACATGCACACACACACACATGCCCACACACACAAGTTCTTTAAAAAAAAAAAAAGCATGAAAATGGGTCATATAACAGCTTACATTGTTAGAGAACAATAAAATCTATATGTTATGTGTGCCCTGACCCTCTAAAGAAAATGTGCAGTCCCTTAAATCTAATTGCCCCCAAAATGTCACCAAGAAGCACTAAGAAGCTCTCTGATGGTGAAATTTCAAACACCTGGTTTGGGGACCATCTTTGAACAATGGTCCTACTTGAAGTGTCTCACAACAGACCATGCAGAAAATAGCTTTAATATCTAGTGCTTTTGAGTGTTGCTTCTTTGTCTTTTAGGAGTGAGAGAATTGTCAGATCAACACATGACACTAGTATTCATGGGTTGAGGGAAAAAAAAACTGAAAGGAAAATGACTCTCTAAAACTCTCTAAATAGTTTTCTTTTATTAATCACAACAGCATGCAAATGAATTTGGCAAGTATTTGTAACAAGGAGTATGAGAGGTGATGTATTCAGGATACAGATAATCTTTGATGAATACCTGGACCATAGACTTCCCAGGAGCTCTGTGAACACTTTGGGCTCAGCAAACACATATGCACCACCTTGGAGAATAATACCCATCCCATGAGATGAATTCATGAGAAATTTAGAGTTAATTTCATTTCCACAGTAACACTGACTAAAGCACTCTCATTTGCTGCCCCCCACGTATTCTCCAGTAGTGTCCTGAAATTCCATAACCCTGATTCAATTTCTGAGAGTGTCCTCATTTTTATATGTATTGTATCACAATCTCACCGCATGCTTTGGCCTTTTGCAAGCTAGCATAATTAAGCATTGATACCAAGTGTTTCTATCACCAGTCTCATAGGCCAAAGCAGAAAACAAAACTATTCACTAGTGGCCACAGTTTCAGATGCTCATGGCTCAAATGCAATTAAAGACGGGCACTGACTCTAAATAGGTGTCCCCTTGAGAATTTTCGAAAACTCATTTTCAGCACAGTTGCATATGATACGCCATAATTGCCGTGCAAAGTTGTTCTACATAATTTCAAGGCTTCTACGCAACTTAGTCAAAAGATTAAAGGCTCTGGGGCGGGGGGGTGGGACAAGCCCAAGTTATAAGCTGCCTTGTTAACTGATTGAAATGTTCATCCGTCAGCATTTGTTTAATGCCCAGAACAGAGAACAACTCCAGATACTTCTTTGTCACTTGGTGTGACTCTATACTGAAGGTCAGTAGTTCAAATTAAAAAGTACGCACCCTTCTCTCCATCAAACTTAATTATTATCAAAGGCTTGCCCTTATTATTTATTTGTCTAGTTTTATGTTCAAGTGAAAAGGGTGTATGATATTATCCTCCAGAGAAGATACAGCCAGATAACTTGGATTCAAGTTCAAATTCTGGAGTTTCCATACGTGTTATGAGATCCTAGACAAGTTATTTAATTTCTCCAGTCTCAGTTTCCTCTGTAAAATGGAGACGATAATAATATCTACTTTGTAGAGTTATTATGAGGTTTAAATCAATTAATATATATGAAGTGCCTGGCATGGAGAAAGCCCAGAGGAGCAGTTGTTAATTATTGTACATAGTTAAAGAGCACAGACCATAGTGGTCTAAAACTTAATTGGCATGATTGTGTAACTTTTTATTTATATAACTTTACAAGATGGGGCACGTGGGTGGCTTAGTCAGTTACGCGTATGACTCTTGATTTCAGCTCTGATCATGATCTCAGGGGCATAAGATCGAGCCCCACGTTGGGTTCCATGCTCATCATGGAGTCTGCTTGAGATTCTCTCTCTCCCTCTGCCCCTCCCTTGGCTCTCAAATTCTCTCTCTCTAAATCAATCAGTCAAACAACCAATCAAGTCCTAAAAAAGAAACCTTTACAAGAACTCCAATTTGATATGGACTTTAATATGGTTAGTTAATGAGAACTCCTATAACTTAAGGAGAAAATTTTCATTGTAAATATGCCTCTGAAGATTATTAAAATTTTAAATTAAAATATATATTAGAAATGTTAAAATCCAACTTGCCTAACTTACTAATGATAAACTGAAGCCTAGAGAAGTATAGTGATTTATCTAAGGACAGTCACAGAACTCGGACTACAACCGAGTAACTCAGTGTTTCTTTCAGGGCACTCTACTGACACAATTAAATTTTAACAAACAAATGTGTCTATGGTTTCAAAGGGTTTTTCTACATATTTCAAGATGTAAATGTTTAAAGAAAAAGAGCGAGAAAGGGCATACTGTTACTATCAAACCGAAGATCCACATTCTTCCAGTTTATAGTTGCCACATATGAACCAGGACGCTAGTTGCATTAAGTTTCAGATAAACAGCCATTTGTTTTTAATAAGTACATCCCATGTAATATTTGGCCGTGCCATACTTATCTGAAAAAAAAATGTTGGTTTGTCTGAAGTTTAAACACAACCAGCGATCTTGTATTTTAATTTGCTGAATATGGCAATGTTACCTAGTCCCCAAAGATGAATTAATCAGTGACTTAATATAACTGGATTAGCAATTTCCACATGAACAAGTAGGACAAGACATAATCCAAATTTGTGACTTTTTGTGAAGAAGGGATAAAAGTATCATATTTGGGGACACCTGAGTGGCTCAGTTGGTTAAGCGTCTGCCTTTGACTTGGGTCATGATCCCAGGGTCCTGGGATCGAGTCCCGCATCAGGCTCCCTGCCGATGCTTCTCCCTCTCCCTCTGCCTGCAGCTCCCCTTGCTTGTGCTTGCTCTCTCTCTCTGACAAATAAATAAAGTCTTAAAAAAATTTTTTAAAAAGTAGCATATTTGTAAAAGGGCAGATACCATCATTATAACCTCATCCTGGACTTAGATATATTTGTGATATTAATAATAACAATAGCTAACACTGAATGCTTTCCCTGTGCCAGACACTTTATAATAACTGTATGAATACTGTGTCATTTACTGCTCACACAACCTAGATGATTAAGGACTATTATTATCCTCTTTATATATGAGATAGGTAAGTTAGTTCGGGTTTCTATCCATAGAGACTTATTTCTTGCACATGCTGGGTCTATTAGGGATGAGAGGCAGTCCCGCACTGTGGAGCCACATAAAGGGGGAAGCCTCTATCCAGGACATTCTGAGTCTCGTGCACAGAGAAAATAGATCATGATGGGTCTATACTAAGGCTCGGAATGCTACTGCTTTTAAGTGACACATGTCACTTTGACTCAAATGTCATTGGCTATAGCAAAACACACATGCAAGCCTGAGACAATGAGACAAGAGAGTATAATTCTTTGCCGGGATAGAGCAGCAAATATTTTGAGCAACAATGCCATGTACCCTATGAGAAAGCTGAGGCACTGAACAGTTAAGGGATTCGCCCACTGTCACATGGTTAGATTCTGACTCGGGCATTCTGAGTCCACAGCCTGTGTTTTTAATCCTCTACTATTTCCTGTCTTCTTGCTATGTGGGGACAACAGGCTGGACAGTCACTGACGTCTGTTGGTGCACACACTGAGCATGTCAAATGTGATCAGAAAGGATCCTGGGAGTTGTGCCATGCCGGGGGCTCCTGGCAACCTCCCTGTGATGCCAGCTTCCGAAATATCAGGAGGTCACATTGGGGGCTTTGCTTTCTGCACTATGTACACTACTGTAATTGAAACAGAATGTCTTTTTAGTTGTGCTATATAGGGTTTTAAAAAATCTGTAAATAGCGTCCTGCACTTTAAATAAGATCCATTAGCAAAGCCCAGACACTATTAGCCAGTGAAATGACTTTCAGGTTCCAGATGTTTGTACACTTTTTCCCCGTGATTCCCATGATTACCACTGAGTGGTTACACCTCCTTTACCAAGCTGAATAATACATCACACTTAAACTGACATCTCACCAGAGACAGAGTGCTTCTGGAAGGCCTTGGAGAGCCTGAGCTGTTGAAAATGAATGGATATTAAAGTGAAATATTAGGCCATGTAGTGGAGCATGGCTTGTTGCATAAGAATGTTAAAATGATGTTATTGGGAAGTTGGAGAACACAATAAGGAGAAAATGATTATAACAGCTAGGAAAAATGACGTCTTATGAAAAATTCATTTATTACCCTAAATGGCTTGTTCATAATTGTAACCATTTTCCCATTGTGGTAAGAAAACATAAATCTTTTTTTTTTCTTTGGTGCTCAGGTAGGTGATTTCTTTCTTTCTTTTTTTTTTTTTTAGAAGACTTTCAAAACTTAGATCTATTTGCATTTTTCTAATTTATGAGAGAAATAAATTTTACTCAAATCAGCATCAAGTGAAACAAAAATTTACGTATCGTATTTCTGAGAGGAGATTCTGAGAACTCTTGCCTGGTCATGTAATTTTACAAGTTCATTTTATGGCACATAATTTTACCATAAGCAGCCACTTTCCATTCAAGCATTTAAGTCATTCAGAGCAAGGCTTTATTAAAGTAGCATTAGGAAAAATCCCTGTAGGTCTAGACTTTGAAATTTTTCCTTCTGGAAACGCATATAAACCTTAAAGATGAGGCTGGCATTGGGCTCTCCATCATATTACATATTCTTCTCCAAGTTAGGGCAGGACATTTTTATTTGGGAGTCAGTATGTTATGGCATAACTTCATTGCTCTTTTTAAGAATAAGCCTAACATAGAGAACAATGCCCCAAAGTCTAAGGGTATGTGTTTTAATACACCCTCTTCTCCTTTGCTAAATGAATATACTCATTTTTAAAAACTCGTTTCCATCATGGTTTAGATTTACTGGGCTTAAGGTGCTATGGCAGAGCCAGTGAACACCCAGCTGGCCATGGCTACAAATACGAAGATGAGGGATGGAACAGAGTCATTGTTCTCAGCCTTAGCTCATATTGAAATCACCTGTAGAGATTCACAGACTCCTGCTGCCTGGGTTGCATTCCAAGCATTCCTGATTTAACTGGTTTGGAATGCCACCTGGGCACCAGGATGTGCAGCCTTCCCAGGCGATTCTAATGTACAACTAAGACTGTGAATCTGTGGAATCAGAATCGAGGGAGGAAAGCATATGTTCAAGAGTGGGACAGACTGGGATCTTGCGCAGACATGAAGGGCCTTGTTCTTTTCTGGTAGAATTGCCAGTAACCTGTTCCCCCTCCTCCTTCCCTGCCTGCTGGTGTCTTCCTCCTCTTTTTCTCTTTCCCTATCATATACGGAGTCCTTACTATGTCACAAAGTGCCCTACAGGGATTCCCTTGCTGAGTCCTCAACACAAACACATGCTTTAGATAATATTACCCCTGTTTTGCAAAGGAGGATGTGGATGGTCAGACAAGTTTAGCAACAGGCACAGTGCTGCAAATTTATGACGGCTTTGTGCTTGTGTCTCTGTTTTAAAGAGACGAGCCCAGATATGTATTCTATTCTTTTTATGACCATTATATCAGTAGGTGCTCTTTTCTGAATTTTTATTTTTTTGCCTTTCAATTTGTGTTTGTGAAATGAAGATACTGTTAAAAGGTCAGAGACACTCTTCCTCTAAATATTTTCTCTTTAGTTTCTTATTATTGCATAAAACCCTCTCTAGAGGCAGCCATTAGGTAGGACTGAGTATTTTTTTTCTCTTCATATACAAATATTCCTAATCCTGGTAACAGAGTTAGCTACTGACATTTTTTTACACCATAACCAAAGCTTTCCAAATTCTACTCTGACCTTCTATCACTGGGGCTAGGAAATCTAGTAAATAGTGATAAGGGGGGCAATCAAGATGTCTGAATGATGGGAAGCCATCCTTAGACTCCACGTGGACATAGGGAATCGAGAGATGGTTAAAACAAGAGTGGAAAGGACGGTCCCAGCTTCTACGACAAGTCCTCTGTAGTCAGATAATGGCAGCTGCATGGGAACCATCTCCTCTTTCTTATGAGTAAACTTGCCTTTTGCAGTCATCTTCTTGGCTTTAAATCTCAAGTTCTTATGCATATGTTTGCCAGTATTTTGTACACATTCACATTATTGTTCAATAACATTCTTAGTCTAGTGTTGTGCTTTTATATATTTTATACAATAAAACTATTTCTAGCATGCACACGGATCACGAACAGCTAATAAGTGATAAGGGAGGAAAAAAAATCTTAAAAGTGGGGACAATCTGGGAGTATTTTATGATATAAATGCAGTGGAATGCTGGCATGGATGGATTATCTGTCTGCCTGTCTCTCTATTTTGCTTGTGGGGGAAAATATGAGAACAAAACTCATCTCCTTCAAAATTTATTTTGTATCTCCTTAGGAAATCTTGATATCTCAATGTTATGATTTTATACAAACAGCAGGAGAAGTAGTTATTTTGGTTTTGTGTCCCCCCAAATGATGATAATAGACATTGATCACTTTCATCCACAGTGTGACCATGTTTGCTGCCAAAGAGGAAGTCACAAAATGATGCCTTACCATTGAGTGAGATTATAGGAGCAGTGTCTTTAACCAATGAATGCTGTTAAAAATACAATATAAGGACGTACGATATATCTTCTAACGATTGTTCCTTAGTTTGCTCATTGTCATTAAAAGTCACCTCAGAAATTAAGTTCGTCCCATGGAGCTTCTATTATTCTCAACACTTTGAAAAATATCACTATTGTGTATATTTTTCACAATTACTGCCTCAAGATGTTTCTACTTCTGAAATAACTGTGTACTTGAAGATGTTGGGATTTTAATTTTGGGCCTGAAAATGTTTGGTGATACGACCAAAATGTTACACTAAATTTGAACAATCTTCAAAAGCTCTGTGTGGAAGAGTTATCTCTCTGAATAGTCATTCTTTTTCTAAATAATTAAGGACCAGTTTGCACTTGTTCAGGAAGCCTGATTAGCTGGGGATAAAAGGCCTATTCGGTAAGAGAGAAGCAGCAGAAATGTGTGTTGGAATTCATGAATCCTTCTATGTTCTTAAAACCTGTTATTTGTAATAATAGAGAACGGCAGAAGCCCTGAGTCCCTCTCTCTCATTTCAACTTTCAGTCTTCAATTCCATGTAGAATAAGCATTTGCTGCATTCATGGGAATTCCAAAGAACACTCTCCCTGAGGAATTTTTGAGTCAGACTCTCTTCACTGCACAAGGTCACAATAGATCTGGCAGAGATAAAAAGGAATTCCTTCTAGTTTTCATTTTCTAAATGACAAGTAGGAGAAGGTGCTTCCTTTGGTACTGTCTCTGATACCAAAATAAGTGTTCCTTGAATCTTTCTTTCTTGCATTCCCACTTACACATTTAGGCCCAGTTGATATATTGTCACATATCTTTCTTACTCTGTCCTGTTGGTCCTTAACTTCACATACCTCGTGTTCGGGGATGGGGAGGGGGAGCAGATACATAAAAAGGAGCTGTTTACACACAATCAGTGAAGCCAAATCACGTTAATAAGGAAGAGTGACTATGATTACAGCAAAACGCCAAAAGCTTTAAAGATCCACTCTTATAAGATGGGAAATCAAGTTGGGAAATAAACAGGTGACTGAATATCTACATACGATTGAAATATAATAGGACTGGATGTAAAGAGGAGGCAATTTGGAGGCACATCCAAAAGGAAAATTACATTTTGAACAATAAAAATTACATTGGAATAAGGATATCACTTTACATGTTTACTCTTTGAAGGACTGCTGTCTTGTGCATACCTAAGCTAGGCAATGTTTCATAAAAAGATGCATTATGTCACAGTTAATTTTTTCATAACTCATCATATTGATTTAGTCATTCAAAAACTATGATGACTCTTCTCAATCTATACAGTCATGTCTCTGGCAAAACACAGTAATTCAGTTTGATCAGAAAATTTCTGTTTAATATTTATAGACTCAACTAGGGTGAATTAAGTTAAAATAAGTAATGATGGTAGTTAGGACAGTGGCAGAGTGTGCTGTTTCCAATACTCCTGATCTCATATCCTTAGGACCACACAGAGTAACCCAATGGGAAGCCTGGGGAGCAACATGTGGCCCCTAAGGGCGCTTTGACTTAGTTTTACCCATGACCTTTACTAACATCTCAGATTTCTTTGTCTTAATAGCCAATTCAGTATCAAAGCCCTGAGACGGTATTAACTGCATTTTGTATCATTGGAGGTTGACTTTAAAAGCATTACATCTGAGGAGGGATGTCAGGAAGATGGCATAGATTGCTCATATGCCCCCATTAACAACAATAATTTGGCAACCACCTACAGACAAAAGTACCTTTGTGAGAGCTGTGGGATTCAGAGAGCAGACTGTGAACCTCCAGTGCAGTCTAAGAATGAAGAGAGCAATTTTGAGACGAGAGATCTGCATCCAGGCTGCTGACTTGCCAACCACTGTCCCAGTGATAAACCTGAAGACAACTTCAACCCCCCTGAGGACTCTGCTACGGTCCCATTTGGCTTTGGTCTATTGCCAGCACTGTATACAAAGGGACCCAGGAAGAGTCTTTCTCACCTGTATGCTGAGCAATAGGCATACAGACCTCCATCCTGAGAGTAGATCCTAAATTGGCCTATGAACTGATTCCAGTCCCCCTTAGCCACAGTCCAGAAGCCCCTGGAGAACACTGAATTAGACAATCACCATGGATGAGAGAGGTTTTGTGAAAATTCAGGAGTCTGGTGGAAGTTCTGGCACACTGTTGGAACAAAAATAATCCAAGACTGAATGCTTTAACAAAGTGAAGGCTAGAGGAGGTGAGTGCTTCAGAGGTGAAGACGGCAATGCAAAGACTTCAACGAACACGAAAACCGAAGAAATGTGACAGCACCAAGGGAACCATAATTTTCCAGTAACCAAGCCCCAAATCATGGAGATCTACAATTTACATGTTAAGGAACTCAAAGTAGCCCTTTTAAGGTGGCTCAGTGAACTACAAGAAAACACAGAAAGACAATTCAATGAAATCAGGAAGACAATTCATGAACAATATGAGAAGTTTAACAAAGAGGTAGAAATCATCAGAAAACATCAAATGGATTCTGGAGCTGAAGAAGACAATGAATGAAATGAAAACTGCAATAGAAGGCATTGACAGTATAACAGATTAGCAAAAGAAAGAAGCTGAGCAATACTAGACAGGATCTCTGAAATGATCAGTTAGAGGAGGAAAAGCCTACATGAACTATGGGATACCAGTGAGAGAAACGATCTGTGAATTCCTGGAATCTAAAAAGAAGAAGACAGGGAAAAAAAGGCAGAAATCTTAGTTAAAGAAATAGCGTCTGAGAACATCCCAAATCTGGGGAGAGCATTGTAAAGCCAAATTCACAAAGCTAATAGGTCACTCCAAAATTTCAATCAATTATGTTCTCCAAGACACATTATAATAGAAGTGTCTAAAAATCAAGAGAAAGATAATTTTTTAAAACAGCAAGAAAAACATTTCTCTCACAGGAGGGGAACCCCTTGCCCCTCAAAGGCTATTTCAATGGATTTCTCAGCAGAAACCATGCAGGAAAAGAGAAAGTAGGATAATATATTTAAAGTGTTGGAAGAAAAAAACAAAACAAAACAAAACAAAAAAACTGCCAACCAAGAATACTTTACCTGGGAAAGATGTCCTTCAGAAGTGAGGGAGTTCATCACCACTAGAGTTAAAGAACAGTGAAGGAAGTTTAACTAGAGTTAAAGAAAGAGTGAAAGAAGTTCTTCAAGCTGAAAGAAAAGGATGCTAGCTAGCAATATAAAGATATGTGAAAGTATACAGCACACTGGTAAAAGTATATAGTCAAATTCAGAATACTCTAATACTGTAATATGTAATATGTAATATGTAATACCAATAACTCTAGTATCAAGGGTAAGAGACAAAAGCATTAAAAATAAATATAGTTACGTATTTTTTGATAAATACATAATATAAAAAGAGGTAAATTATGATATCAAAAACATAAAAGGGGGAGTAAGTGTAGAGTTTTCTTTTGTTATCAAAGTTGAGCTGTTAACAGTTTAAAATAGACTGTTACATCTATTGGATATTTTATGTAAGCCTCACAGTAATCACAAAGCAAAAACCAACAGTAATACACCAAAGGTAAAGAAAGGAGAATCAAAGCATACCACTACAGAAAATTATCAATTCATAAAGAAACAGCAATAAAGGAACAAAGGAACTATAAAACATCCAGAAGACAATTAATTAGATGGCATTAGTAAGTCCTTACCAGTCAAAAGTGACTTTAAATGTAAATACATTTAATTCAACAAATATATAACACAATGGAATATTATTCAGCCATGAGAAATAAGGAAATCCTGCCATTTACAACAACATAGGTGGAACTTGAGAGTACGTGCTGAGAAACAGCATGAAACTGACAAATACCGTATGTTATCACTTATTTGTGGAATCCAAAAAAGTCGAACTCATAGAGACAGAGAAGAATGGTGGTTACCAGGAGCTGGGGGTGGAAGAAATGGGGAGATTTTGGTCAAAGGGTATAAATACCCAATTTTAAGAGGAATATATTCTGGGGCTCTAATATCCACCTTGGTGTCTATAGTTAACGATACTGTATTATATATTAAATGTTCTTTTTTTTTTAAAGATTTTATTTATTCATTTGAGACACAGAGATACAGAGAGAGAGAGAGCATGAGCAGTGGGAGAGGCAGAGAGAGAGGAAGAAGCAGGCTCCCCGCTGAGTCAGGAGCTCGATGTGGGGCTCGATCCCAGGACCCTGGGATCATGACCTGAGCGGAAGGCAGACGCTTAACCATCTGAGCCCCCCAGGAGCTCCTATTAAATGTTCTTATTACAAACAAAAAGAGGTGATTATGTGAAGTGATGGGGTATTATCTAACCCTATGTGGTAATCATTACATTTTATACATACGTGTATCAAATCGTCACATGTATATCTTCAAGTTCACAGAGAAAATAATAAAGTGAGTCTCTTGTAGAAAGTAAGAAAACATTACATTGATATTAGAGATTTATAATTTCCTTTCTAAATGGAAAATGGTGTTATTAATAATAATAATACCACATGAGCAAAACTATGATACTTTGGCAAGCTTACTTAAAAACTTTAAGCTAGGGGCGCCTGGGTGGCTCAGTCGTTAAGCGTCTGCCTTCAGCTCAGGTCACGATCCCAGTGTCCTGGGATCGAGCCCCGCATTGGGCTCCCTGCTCTGCGGGAAGCCTGCTTCTCCCTCTCCCACTCCCCCTGCTTGTGTTCCCTCTCTCGCTGTGTCTCTCTCTGTCAAATAAATAAATAAAATCTTTAAAAAAAACCAAACAAACTTTAAGCTAAGTGTTGAAATTCAGTAGGGTTTCCACGTTTCAAAAAGAAAATTGCTGTAGTGGGCAAGACACTCTAAAGTTTAGGGGAAATGCTGAGAGCCAGGGGATAGAGGAAAAAAAGTTAAAGTCCTTTTAAGTCATAATTAGGCCAACTGCTGTATCACTAAATGAAAAAAAAATTCAATACAAAAGTTTTATCCTACTTTTCTAGCAACTGAGATACTCTGAGGATTATAAATTTGAGTAAATAAGTCAAACTTAATATAATCATAATATAAATTTTAAAATATGCTAATATTGTAAAGATGGTATAGTTTCTGGAAATACAATAATAAACATTAGTGAATTTTAATCATAGAACTTATCACATGGAAGAATACTTGGTTCATGTTAGTGCTAACATGCCAGCCAACCAATTTTCAGCTATGCATGTTAATCTACAGGTGTTTAAAAAAATATGTACGTTGATAAATCTATTCAACTAACTTTTGTATTATATTTTAGAAGGAAAATACTTCATTTCATGTTTGTTTTTTTCTTTTTTAGAGAGGGAGAGCGAGGTGGGGGAGGGACAGAGGGAGAAAGAGAGAATCTTAACCAGGCTCCCTGCTGAGTGCAGAGCCTGACTTGGGGCTTGATCTCACAATCCTGAGATCATGACCTGAGCTGAAATCAAGAGTTGGATGCTTAACTTGACTGAGCCACCCGGGTGCCCCTCCATTTCATATTTTAAATGTATCATTTTCAGGTTGGTGAAAGGTGTTTTCTGTATTGGTTGGTCAATTAAAGGGAGCTGTAAACTTTCCAGGGTTTACAAATACTATAAAATTCTTAAATCATACGGATTCCTCTTGCCCCCAGCAATTGGCTTTGGCAATTGTAAAATTGATTTTTGGGGGGTCTTGAATCTGATCCAGCATCCCAGCTCATTGGAAAACCATGCTTGTGATATAGCATGTCTTTAAAGCGGTCAAGATAGCAGATGGTCTCTAAAGCAAATTCAAAGCTAACAAGCCCAGTTGGGGCATATCTGACAGCAGCGCTTAAAATGCAAAGGGAAAATGGACACAGTTCTGCTGCTTGGCAATGGCAGTCTGTTACATAGATCTGTTTCCGCTTTGAAGGGAAACCCGGGGCATGTGCCTTTTGGCAAATGGTCTAGTCTCTCATTAAAGCGAAAGCCTCCTGCCTCTGGTACCTCTCTGTTAAGTTATCTTTATATTCCTCATCTAGGGTATATATATGCAATCTTTTGATTTGAAAGTTGTTTTTTTTTTAAAGATTTATTTATTTTAGAGAGGGAGAGAGAGAGAGAGAGAATGCACGCATAAGTGGGAGGGGCAGAGGGTGAGGGAGAGAGGTTCTGAAGCAGACCTTGCGCTGAGTGCAGAGCCAGATGTAGGGCTTAATCTCACAACCCTGAGATCATGACCTGAGCTGAAACCAAGAATCTGATGCTCAACCGACTGTGCCACCCAGGCACCCCTCAATTTGAAAGTGTCTTTATGATCTATAGGGCACTCAGGTCATAATAATCATTCTTTGTCCCCTGCCCCAAACAATAATTTCCTGACATCTCTTCGCCTGTAGTTATCTTCCCATCACACCCTGGTGTCTAACAACCTAAGATGTTTGTCTAACCGTGGAGAGGAGGCTCTCACACTGACTCGGTCTCACTGCTTGAGATGGATAAATCTAAACACTCTGACATGGCAGCAAGGGTCTGAGCTTTGTCACTTGTGCCCGAGACAAGGGCCGTTTACTTTCATTTGCTTACTCAGCATCGGGAGGAGACATGATGGGTGGCTGGCGGATCAGAATTCTCTTCCCCTTCAAGCAAATATCATGGGGTTTTCCCTGGAAAGGATGATTCCGTTAATTTAACCAAGAAATTTTGACCAGGTCATAGGAGCCGCCCATGGTTATTTTGTAGGAAAAGAAGAATAATATATTTTAGGGTCAGGTTTAGTTGGCCACCACACAATTCCCTACATTGGCCTGAATAAAAGAGTTAGTCTTTTATTTGCCTGCATTTGTCATGAGAGGCCTGGATAAATATTTCACAGTATTCATTTTATTTTGGTGACATGGTAGTTATTAAAATTATCAACTCCTTAGGTTTTTCTTTAGCATCATATGAAACATGTTAGACATTTCTTTGTCCCCTGGAACTTACATATTTTGTTAGCAGGATTTAATATATTCATTCTTTATCTCACATCGTGTACTAGGAATGCAGTAGATGCTTGGAAAATATGGATTGACCAACTGGTTATTTGACAAACCCATGACGTTGTTGGTTTTATTAAATGATCAAGAGTGCTGCATCATTGCCACTTATCCAGTACACTAAATATTTTGGAATGTGATTGCACATTTCTGGCTATTTGTTTGATTTTGATGCATTCTTCAGTACATTTCCACTCTACAAATAGTTGCAAAAATCTGAATATTTTTCAATAGGATTGTTCAGAGATCAAATGTCATTTGGGGAAAGTCTAAATGATTAATAGTTTTGATTTCTCATTTAGATGTGTCTTATTATAATGCAGACACAACTTCCTTTGGGGACTCTATCAGTTCAAGGAGATAGCAGTTTAGCTCACTAGCGTTTTCGTTGTTTTTCTCAAAGCCTATGTGAGAAATAGCCACCACTAGCCATGTAGATAGAAATACTGAAAAAAAACGATGACTGATTTCATCCGTTGTAGAATGCAAAGTGGCTTTGCAACTTAGCCACTTGATTTGGTATGGCATCTGTGTGTATTACAATGAAGAAATAGACATGGGTTTTCTGCTTAGTACAAATTCTTGCTTTACTGCCCTTTATGTTTCATGAGTCAGTGCCAATCATAATCCTTTTTATCATTTGTAGCTTGTATTAATTTTGTAGGAACATGGTGCCTGTGTGCTTCACAGGTAAGGAAACTGATACTCAATTTCTCATTCGTTTGGTCAAGGTCATTTAGCTGGTGAAGCCGAGAAGTGGACCAAAGCCTTCTCCCCTAGACTTTGATGATAATACTGTTTAGTCAGAAGTATTACTGAACCCCCAGAGTTCTACATTTCATAGTTCTTGACTGTTGAGCTTTTAAATGCTTTTGGAGGGGCACCTGGGTGGCTCAGTCAGTTAAGCATCTGACTCTTGATTTCATCTCAGGTCATGATTTCAGGGTTGTGACATCGAGCCCCAAGTCGGGCTCCGCACTCAGTGGGGAGTCTGGTTGCGATTCTTTCTCTCTCCCTCTGCCCTCTCGCCGTGTGCACTCTCTCTCTCTAAAATAAATAAATGAATCTTCAACAAGTGTTTTTGAAATTTCTTTGACACATGAGTGAAGCAGTCCCCTGACCCTTGCTAAAAGTGAAGACATGGGACTCTCCTGATCTCTGCGGTCATCACGACCATAAAGTCAGGCCCTTATCCTGTGCCATTAGTGTGGAGAGGTGGAGATGGAATTTTTTGAATAATCTTTTGTTCCTCTATGAACAGAGGCTGTCTCTTTGGAAAAAAGACTGTGGTTGCTTTTACTCACCTGCTTTGCATTTTATATGAACAATTTGGTGACTAGAAAATATACACAAGATCAAAATTCAATAATTCCAAAGGTGAGGGAAGGAGAGTCTTGAGGAGAAATATATTACCCTTCCTCCCTCTCAGGTACTATTGATCTTTTTAAAACCAAGACACTGAGACTTGAGTTTGATCTCCAAACCAAAGGTGAGAACATCGTCTCTGACAAGTCAGACTTCTGCCCCTGAGCTGGCCATCAATCTGAACTGTGCTACCAGGCCTTTAACCTCTCCATCTTTGATGCTGCAAAGCATGGAATACAGCAAAGACAGAACTGTGAGGGCATAACGTGAAAGGCTCCCTCATTTTCTGGCACTGGAATATTGTGGAATCTTGGGTTGTAAGGGAACATTGTAAGGTTTTCTCAGCAATTCTCCACCACATTTTTAATACAGACTCTCCTAATGAGCTGAGAATGTATCCTATATTCAGTTCAACCCTGCAGGACCAGGAGGAGACCAGAGTCGGAGCTCTTCTTCAGACCTAGTTAATCTCTGGATTTTATGGGATGTTGATTTTCAGGAATTAGAATGGTAGTGAGTGTCATTTATTAAATACCTACTGTGCTAATTATTTCATAAACACACTAAACACGTATAAGTTGTACAAGTTTATGAGGTAGATGTTTTTACACATAAGGAAACTGAAGCACAGAGAAGAACAACGATCATGTTTGTTGCTTATCACATTTAATAAGTTGTGGAGCTGGGTTTCCAGCCCAGGTTTGTCCCGTTGGAAAGACCATGCTCTTATTCGATCATACCATGCTGTTTGAAGAAACTTCTCTATTGGAAAACAAATATATATATATATATTTTTTGCTCCCATAATTCTCTTATCTTTTTTCTTGATTGAAACAGTGTATAACTCTGTTTGTTGCTTACAGTTTCAAAGACCATGTTTTCTATCTTTGCTGAATTTTTGAAGTCTAAGTGGATATTTACATACAATGCCTCATTCTTGCATTTTCTTCTAGAGCTCAAGCTAATTTAATACCTGCAGTTTAAATGCAGATGCCAGCAGAACCCAGAATTTGTGTACACTAACATTTTTTTTTTAAAGATTTTATTTATTTATTTGAGAGAGAGAATGAGAGACAGAGAGCACGAGAAGGAAGAGGGTCAGAGGGAGAAGCAGACCCCCTGCTGAGCAGGGAGCCCGATGCGGGACTCGATCCCGGGACTCCAGGATCATGACCTGAGCCGAAGGCAGTCGCTTAACCAACTGAGCCACCCAGGGCCCCCTACACTAATATTTTTAATTTTACATCCTAAATTGAGTCATTTTATCAGTGCTGAGATTTCTTGTACTGGAATGGGGGATGATGTTCTCTTAGAGTCATCCTCATATCTACCCTATAATACCAGGGCTACTATGTGAGGAGAGGGGAGAAATTTGCCCTGAATGTCTCTGAAATTATTGTTTTTATATTTACATTTTTTTAATTAAAAAAATATTCAAGTATAATTAACCTACAGTGTTATAGTCATTTCAGGTATACAATATAGTGATTCAACAATTCTATACATTACTCGGAGCTCACTGAGATAAGTGTTCTCTTAGTCCCCTTTATCTGTTCCACCCATCTGCTGCCAGCCTCCCCTCTGGCAACCATCAGTTCCTTCTCTGTATTTAAGAGTCTGTTTTTTATTTGTCTCTTTTTGTTTGTTTTCTTAAATTCCATGCATCCCTATGTTTATTGCAACAAAATTTACAACAGCCAAGATATGGAAGCAACCTAAGTGTCCATCAATAGAAAAATGGACAAAGAAGATGTAATACCTATTACTCAGCCACAAAAAAGAATGAAATCTTGCCATTTGTAACAACATGGATGGACCTAGAAGGTATAATGCTAAGTGAAATAAGTCAGTCAGGGAAAGACAAATACCATATGGTTTCATTTTCTGAAGCCATTTTTAAACATCGTTTATAAAAAACATTGAACAGATTTAGATTTTGCCATTTGAGCATGTTAAAACTGCACCAGTGCATTTATGTCTAATCATGACATCACCTTCAGTATTCCCTGAGGACATCAGGTTTCCCTATTCCCAGGGCTTGGTCCGTCTATTTTGCTATCCCCAAAAGGCTCATCCCTTAGTTCATTCTGAAGAATATTTAGTCCTTCTTTACTGTTCTTCATAGGCATACTTCCCTGACACTGTCCCACTTTCTTAGTCCTATCTCCGTTTTATATTATATCTGCATCTGACTGTGAGTCTGTGTGTTTCTGAATGTATGTATTCATGAATATGTATAGCAAATTAGCTTGGCACATCTCAGTAGAAGGAGAAAACATTCCTTCTTCTCCTCTGAATCCAAGAAGCTAGCTAGCACAGCGTAGAACACATAGTAGTCACTAGATACGTTTACCAATTAAAACTAAACACTCTAAATTTCAGAACTATATTACGGAACTGGTTTATGAGATTCTGGTGGGTTTCACTAAAGAGAGAGATGCACTTCTCAAGGAAGCCGATTACGGAACATCAGTGTTTTATTGGGACAGCTGGTACAGTGAAGAAATTTTGCAGCCGTTTTTTAGTAAGGCAAAATCTAATTTTCGTTGCCTACTTCCTAATAACAAAAGTTTATAGCTTATTATTCTAAGAACTTAAAAGGAAAGAATCACCAAGATAGCATAAAAATAATAAAACCATTAAAGCTGAATTTCAGTATCCCTTCACACAGGCATTATTCTTAGCCAGTCAGTCAGAAAACGGTTTAACTAGCAAAAGACATTTTTTTTTTCTTGTGTATGTGTCTTTGTATTCTTTTTTTTTTTTTTTTAAGATTTTATTTATTTATTTGAGAGAGAGAGAATGAGAGAGAGCACGAGAGGGAAGAGGGTCAGAGAGAGAAGCAGACCCCCTGCCCAGCAGGGAGCCCGATGCAGGACTCGATCCAGAGACTCCAGGATCATGACCTGAGCCGAAGGCAGTCGCCCAACCAACTGAGCCACCCAGGCGCCCCATGTCTTTGTATTCTAATGAGATGAAAAAATCTTGGCTACAGCACTCACAGAAGACATATTGCTTCCTTTGAAATACAGCTTTAATGGTTCTTACCGAGACCGAGTACAAAGCCGGTGCTATACGCTCTGGACCTGGGGTTGCCCGGCTAGGGCTTATGGGTCAAATCAAACCCACCATCTATTTTTGTGCAGCGTGGGAGTGAAGGATGATTTAAAAATTTTAAGTCATTGAAAAAAATCAAAAGGAGAATTATATTTCATGACGTGTGAAACTTACATAAAACTCAAATGCCAATGTCTATAAATAACGTTATCTAGGCACAGAGCCATAGCCATTCGTTTATATATTGTGAGTGGTGGTTGTGCCACAGTGACAGAGCTGAGGAGTTTGCACAGAGGCATTATGGCCCACAACTCTAAAATATTTACTTTCTGACCCTTTATGGAAAGTTTGCCAATCTGTCCTCTAAAAGACACTCTTCTAGTGCTTCTTGCACGTCCATTTATCTTGGAAGAAATGTACAATCAATCAATACTTCCTTGCTACACTGGACAGTCCGTGTTCAGGATCTCACATGGTTATATGAAAAATCAATGTGATTCAGTTCTAGGGTTTCTGATATATCTAGCTTGTGTCATAAAAATAAACAGGGTATGAATGTAGCCTCTATTCTTGTTTGTCTTACACATTTCAATAAATAAGGATGAATGGAAAATATTCCTACGAGAATCAATAGTATGTCACAGAGATCATAGGAATTTATTAAACAAAGTACTTTCTTTTTTTTTTTTTAAAGATTTTATTTATTTGAGAGAGAGAGAATGAGAGAGAACACATGAGAGGGGATAGGGTTGGAGGGCAAAGCAGACTCCCCGCCGAGCAGGGAGCCCCATGCGGGACTCGATCCAGGGACTCCAGGATCATGACCTGAGCCGAAGGCAGTCGCTTAACCAACTGAGCCACCCAGGCGCCCAAACCAAAGTACTTTCATTTCCAGTAACCCACTAATTATTCCTAGTTGTCATCCAGCTCTGCACCCATTGAAATACATTTGTTTTTATGACTCCAGGAAAAAGTTAGATATGGACTGGAACAAGAAATTCAATATTTGACTTTGCCTTTACAAAATGGTCTTCTCATATTTAAGCATCTATGAAAACTGAAGCTTTGGGTTTGCAAAAATGAGGTTTTGTTGAGAGAAAAGGTTTTACAACACAGTCTCATATCTGAGCCTGAAGAAGGTGAAAATAGAGTCAATCCTCATTTTTTGGCCTTTCGCTATTAGCTATTCCAGAAAAAGGGTGTATTATAATCACAAGTTCTGCTAAGAAAGGAAGGATAACTAGGAACGTCTCTTGTTCCTAAGGGGTGGGGTAGATAGCAGTACAGAAAGGCAGGAATGCACAGCATCTGGCAATATCTTTGTTGTATTCCTTACCTCCTCCCTTAGGCCTTAACCAATGGTTAGGTGCTAGAAATATTCAGTTAAGTTTAGGGACATGGAAGAGCAGGAATCTTCCTCCCCAGTCCTCCAGGAAAGCTTAGAATACCTGGGGTCTCGTGACACCATGTTCAACATGGCAGAATCCACACATCCAAGTACACTCTGCACCCAAGGACAGAAAAGTAGTGGCCCGGGCTGGGAAAATTTTCTGCCACATTTTGCAGGGACCAATAAGGGCTCCTGCAGTTTCAGATAAAATAAAATAAGCAGACCAAAATTACACTGTAAGAACTCTGAGAATTAAACTGCTATTGGAACCATGGTGCAAAAGTAGGTCAAGACCCCAACACCCATGTGATAGACCTAAATAGAGTGACTTCCTGCTAAAACCAAATATTTTAATAGGACATAGAGCCTCATAGTGTAATAGACAATATGTCCAGGATGCCATGAAAATCACTTCACATAATAAGAACCAAGAAAACAAAAACCCAACAGACAATCAACTGATAAAAACACTGAGATGAATCAGATGTTAGAATTATCTGACAATTGTAAAGCAGCTATTATAAAATTGCTCTAACAATACAATTATATATATAATATATAAAAACAATTATAAATAATAACAATAAATAAATAATTTTATTATTTATTATCATTTATTTTATTAACAATAATAAATAAATAACAATTATAAAATCTCTTGAAATAATGAAAAAATCAAAATCTTAGAAAAGATCTTAGAAAAGTAATGAATGGCAAGCTAGAGCATGGGAGAATCACCCATAATGAAAGTTATAAAAATATCACCAAATAAAAATGATAGAACTGAAAAATAAAGTAACAGAGGGTTAGGATCTTGATTATGTAAACTCTCAAAACTCAAGAGTGGAGAAAAAACAATCAGGCTATAAATTGGACAAAAGCCATGAGCAAAAATTTCACTGAAGAAGATGGATGGCAAAGAAGCATCTGTAAAGATATTCATTGTTATTAGTCATTAGGTAAATGTAAATTAAAATGGCAGTGAACTAGGTCTACATATCCATCAAATGGCTAAAATATAAAATAACTATAAGTACAAATGCTAGCAAGAGAAACTGAAACTGGATTATTCACACATTGCTGGTGGAAATGTAAAACACTACCATCACTTTGAAAAGAGTTTCTTAGAAAATACTAAACATGGAAGTACTTATAAGATCCAGAAATTGTACTCCTTGGCATGAATCCCAGGAAAATAAAAACTTATGTTTACAAAAAAACTTTATGTAAAGGTTGTTAACAGCTTTATTTGTAATAATCAAAAACTGCAATCAGCCCAGCTATCCTTCAACAGATGAATGGTTTAACAAACTATGTGGCATACATACAATGGAATACTACTCAGTAGTAAAAAGAAACAAACTACTGAGACATGTAACAATTTGAATCACTCTCCAGGGAATATTTTTGACCAAAAAACCAAAACAACCCCAAAACTTGAAAATATGATATAATATATGATTACATTTTCATAACATTTCTGAAATAATACATTTTAGAAATGGAGGACAGATTAGTGGTTATCTGGGATTAGAGATAGGGAGATGGGGACAGGAGGAAAATGGGTACAGTGTAAAAGGACAACTCAACAGTCCTTATGACTTTGGAGCTATTCAGCGACTTGACTGGTGGTGGGCAGAGGCACCCACACAGGTGAAAATATTATCTAGAACATAATATACACATACATATATAAACAAGTAAAACTGGGTAAATCTGAATAAGGTTGGTGCATTATATCCATATCAATATTCTGGTTACATTAAACTATAATTTTGCAAGACGTTACCCCTGGGGAAAACTAGGAAAAGTGTACAAATAATCTCTCTGAATTATTTTGTACAAGTGTATGTGAATCTTCAATCATTTCTCCAAAATTTCAGTTAACGATAGTCTGAGACATTAATAGTCATTGTTGATAAACTACTTCCACAAAAAGGCTTTTTTTTTTTTTTTTTTTTTTTTAAGCCTGTAGATTGTAGGGACCTCCCAAGACTATAGACTGTGGTAGTCCCCTCTATCATCACTAGTAGGTTCCAGCCCAAGAATCCAAAGTGCAGGCAGGGTTTACCCTGTGCAGGATGAACAGGCTCAGATAAATCAGGAAGAGACACCTCAATGAGACCATGAAGAACCAGATGGGTGCTCCTTTCCTGGACCTTGGGCAAAGCTTCTCTCCCCACCATTTCCCAAACTCAGATCTTTGTCAGAATGAAGCACCAGCCTAGAGGGAAAGTGAAGAAACTCTGAAAGACTATTTTCCTAGAAGTGCCTAAACAGCCACATGGACCCTGTCTAAAATAATGCTACCTGAATATGGCTAAACTGTAACTGGGTTAGGCTGGGTAGCCAGGAATGGAATAGTGCAAGTTAACCATTTTAGATGGATGTTAACCGGAGCAAAGTTGAATTCAGTTCTAAAAAAACTAGAAATCATATATATATATTTGCATATCTGACTCATAGTTTTAAAGTGTCAACCTTAGTAAAATAATTTCACTATACTTGAATATATTCGATTATGCAGCCACAAGGGTGATGAGGAACATGGTAAACCTCAGTCAGTCAGCTTCCCCTAAGCATCTGCTTCAGAGCATCTTTGGCAATCTGCTCTATCCCTTTAGAATGACCATGACCTTGAGGACAAGGAAGCAAATGGTTCAAGTCCAGAAAAATTCCTGCCCACAAGTTACTTAAGCTCAATTGAGGTAAATGCAGCCCCTTAGTCATAAATTAGACTGACAATCTGTGTATTGCCAGTAACTGGTGCAGAACTACCAGCCGCAGAACCAGGGCTTGATAAGCAAAGTTGAATTTTGAGCTGTCTTGGGATATCCAATCCAAATACAAGGTGCATTTTCTGGATTTGTATAACATAATTTTGACTGCTATTTTCCCTTCCCTGGAAGTGTCAAAGGAGTTGGAAGCCATTATTAACTTCTGCTAAATAATGTAATAAGAACTTGACTCTCAGTATTTTTGATATAAGCCTGAATTTTTAGCTATTAGAAATAGTGTCTAGTCCAATTGTTCTTAATCTTTCCCCTTTCGTTGTTTTCCCCTTTGACCTCATATATTAAGCTGTTTATTTAGTTCTGCATATGTAATCTTCAGAGCCATTTATTACTGAGTATGCAATACAAGTACTGAATAACAATTGTCCAATTTCCATTAGGCTTTTAAAAGTCTTCAGGCCTAGTTTTTGCGGTTCAATTATCACACTAATTTTTTTTTTTTTTTTTTTTTTTATATCTCACATCCTGAAAAATCACAGTTGAAGGGAAGCAGAATATTCCACACCAAAATGTGCCACCTTGGCATGCAGATTATTTTGAGCTGAAGGCATTAAGACATAGCAGATTCAGGAGAAGACTTTTAACTTTCCCTTAACTGCCTAAAAGAATTTAGATGGTGAATCTGTACCAGGAAGAAATCTATTTCCAGAAATAACTTCTTATATCAGAAAGACTTACCTGTATGGTATGGCAAACGTTTGTTTACCAAACATTTGCTCTTCTCATCTTCCTGTGATTGTCTTCCTCCCCTTTGAAGCCCTAGACCCCTTGTCTTTTCTCCTTAGCTCAAGATGGTATATAAGCCTCAATTGCTTAGCTATCTTCAAGTGTCACGTTATTGAGGGGCTCCCGTACATATGTAATTACATTTGTTTTTCTCCTGTCAGAATGAAGCATCAGCCTAGTATCAGGCTTATATCAATTTTATATCAATCTTATCAATTTTAGTATCAGGCCAGTCCATGAACCTAGAAAGGAGGAAGGGAAAAATCTTCCTCCCCTGTACAATCTTACAACCACTGTGGCACTGGATGCTTTTTTACCCTAATAGTTCTGAGGTCAGCCTCATTAGCATGGCTAAAATAACATGACAACCACATCCTGCGGTTGTAGGATGTCTTCACAGAAAGCACACTTTTGAACAGATATTCACTCATGCATGGCTTGAGTCTTCTTAGGAAGTTTTCCTCTAAGTCATCCCTGCTTTTTCTAGAGTGAGACATAGGCCTCGAGAGGATCCTTTTATGCTAACATAACATTGTAATTTAGCCAGCTGGCCTGCAGAGGGGTCAACAGAGGTCTTGTTGGTATTGTACAGTGACCCATGACTCAGATACCTGCATTTATTTTTGCTCTTTCGTGCCTTTAGAAAAATGTACATTGGTAAGTAACTGCTTTTGCAATACATGAGAAATGACAACTTTAAGAGATGACTGGAACAATTAAACTTAACAATCACTGTTAAAATTCCAGCCATGGATAAGGCATTATAATAAGCATTGCAGAAGTTTCAAAGATGAGACAGGTAGATTCTCTTCCCTCTGATTGCCTACCATTCAATACCATCTTTAAGTCATACATTTTAGTTCATATATTTTCATGTTTATCTTGTCATTTGATCCTTAAAATATTTATAGAAGAGAAAATTGAGGCTGGAGAGCTATGACTTGCCTAAAATTATAGAACCAGCATGCAGTGGGCAATGCTCAATCCTAAAGCCAGGTTGTCCTGATGTCTTCCCAGCCCATTGCTCCATTTCCAAACCTATTTCTGTTAACATTGTCCAACACCTGTTTGCATATTTAAATTAAGGTATTATGGATTTTTTGTTTTGTTTTGCTTTGCTTTAGTACATTATCTTTTATTGAGGAATATATGCTTGATGTGAACATTATCTGAAAAATTCTGATGCCAAGATTATATAGTCACATCAAAGCATTCCAGCTGTTAGAACAATCGATACCTAGTGTGTTATGCCTGTTTTATCTCTAAAAGCGATAGCAGATTTGAGTCCAGGTGCTATCAGTGTTTTTCATAATTAATTGAATACTGGTAGGCTGCTAGAGAAATAAGCATATGATTGCATCATTAAAAAGGATGAAATATTTATTATTTTTAGGAAGGAAGGATCTCTTGATCTTGTTTTCTTAACAGTCTCCCTCATTATCTTCTAAAAGTGTTTATTAGTTATCTTACAGAAAAGTGTTCTCACTGCCAAATGTTTCCATGAAAAAACAATGCTCTGCATTCAAATTATCTTGCACTAAGATATCTTAATAAAGGTGTACTAGTAAGCAATCATCATTAATTGAGTCAGTGTGGTATTTTAAGGGAATAGAGAAAATGAGAAATGTAAATAAATGAAGGTAATTGGAAAGAGGCTGGAGATCCAGAGATTCCTCTCTACCTTTATTAAATTCTAGGAACCCTTCTTGCAAAATTCAAGGAACTTCCCTATAAAAGTTGTGGTTCTCACACAGTGGCAAGAGTAGAAGTCTAAATCTGGGAAAAAAAGTCCAAGACACAAGCAGCGGAAGAACAGATATAATTGGTTGAATTGCAGAACAAGAGGTATAATGACCGAAGGGGCAGTGTGAGAGATTAGTGAGTTGATAAACGGTTTTAAATAGTGGGCACTACTTAAAGAAAAATTGCAAGGAGAATATGGATACAAGAAAACAAAGGTATGAAGAAGAGAGAAATTAATAGAGCAGAATAGGGGTATTAAAAGGAGTGAAACAATCTTGGAACATTTCCTCTAGACCCCACTAAGTCTCTGAAAGGAAGAGGCCATTGACACATGATTGTATCTATCTAGGTGAAAGGTAAAGGGTGAAGTCAAATTGTCAGCAAAGATCAAGACATTTTGCTTGTATGTCAAACGTTTGCATCATTTAGTTTTTCACTTTGGCAACATAGACTTTGGTGTTAGTAAATCAAAAGAAAATATGCTTAGTTCATGGTGAATGTGTTTGAACTATTTTCTTGAGATAACTTAAAGATTTAAATTTCAAAATTACTAATTAAGGCACAAATGAAGGGTCTTCCTCTCCTCCACAAGGGAAGAAAACAACCTGTCATTTTTTTCTTCAGTGATCACGGGCGCCTTAGCCTGGGTAACTTTTCCATGAGTCACAAACCTGACAGCACCACATTCACAGATAGCTGAACTTCCACCATATTGTTGAATTTATTGTTGAATTCAAACTCAGTGGTTGTCATTTGCTTTGTAGCAAATTCAGAATCTATTATGGGACTCATGAGCTCAAAATACAACTCATTGGTTTCCCCATATCTATCAGATTTCACTGCACTATGTCCTGCTTTGTTTAATTAGTAAAATAGTCTGCTTGCACAATTGTTTTAACTTTGATACTTGTCTTTCTCCTTTTCTTCTCTCAGTTATCTTTGTTTCATACTTTTCTTTTGTATTCCCATCAGTTATTTTCAAGTTTTGTCTTTTAAAATGGCATGAACTTATGGCATTTCTTTTTGGACCCGGGGTTTTTTCCCTGTTCTGTAAAAGCTTTTTTTTCTTCTTCTTCTTCTTCTAAAGTTAACACCATATTTTAAAAAAATAAATCCTAATTCATGTTAAGTTTTGGCATGTGAATATTTTTAATACGTTCTTACCTATACATAATTGTGACAAATTTAGAAACCCTTCTAGAAAATTTGCTCATTAAGAATACCATGTATAAAGGCTCAACTTCTTTATTTTGTAAATTACCTGGCAGGAGGAAACTCTAAATACTTCTGCTTTGTATTGCACGTTAAATATATTGAATGAGGATATAATTTTACCTTTTATGTCCAGTTCATCAAGTAGGTGATGGTTCTTCATAAATCATATTTTAACCATTATGGAGACATATCTTAAAATTTCTTTTTGATTGACCCACTAATTTCCCCTAGTGAATAATTATTTGTTCTTACTATTTTTAAACTACCTCCCTACCTTCTTTCTTATCTAACACTTTCCATAATGAAACAGCTTATTTTATACTTCAATATTTTCCACCCTTTTAATGCATTACTGTACTCCTTTTCCTACTTATTTTTTTCTAAAAATACAAATAAATTCCCTAGATTTTTATGGCAGTAGGGGATGCAATTCTATTTTCCTAAACATTTAATAAGATTAATAATGAATAATAAAGGAGGCAAAGGACAAGTTCGTTCTAGATTATTTCTTCCCTCAGCCTTATTCTTCACCATGTTCAAAAATTTTATTTTTCCTTTTGATATATAGCAATGTAAATCACCTGTCATTTGTGGAAAATGCTCTCTAAAGGACTGTTTTGATGTTGTAGTATGTTTGTATTCACACACTATGCTGTTTCTTCTCTAGTATTTATTTGTGACAGCTCAGAGAAAGTCTTTGCCATAGATCTTGCACTATCTGGGTTTCCAACCATTTTTAATCCTAAATGCTTTTTAACAACTTATAGATACTGTTTCAAACCCTCAAATTTTTTTTCTATCATGTCAACATCCATGACATGTATAATAATAGCTAGTTCCTCTCTGCCTTTCACTGGTAAATTAGCTACCTCTTCTTTGATCTTCTTAAACATACAAATAAATTCCTCTCTTTTTCTTAATAAAAATATTTCTATATAACTAAAATGTTGCAGTATTAATACTCAGATATTCCTTTTAAGGAAGTATGTAATTCAGTACATCAGGTTATCTTTTTTATTTTTCTCATGGGGTGAAAGGTAGGACAGAGAAATTTCAATCATTCAGTGAATAATAAACCTATGCTCATCTTACTTTTTACTTTGGCATAGCCATAATTAGGATTTGAGTCACATCTCTATGGATACCATCTTTTTAAAATTTGACATTTTCACTTAGTATTGCACCCAACATTTAAATAAGAGAACAATATTGTGGCCCAAACCTGAAAAATATGTAGATAACTAATACACTAGTGTCCATATGAGCCTGGATATAACTTTAGAATGTTATTCCTTCCTCCATGAAATAGAAAACAAAAGCAGGTTTGGAGCAGAAAATGCTAGTTGCTTATGTGTATCAATTTTCCTCTTCTTAGTTATCCTGATTTTATTCGGGATAGAAATATGTTCACCTAAAACACACTTTCCACCTCCTTACAGCTATGCAAGTCTGTGTTCCTAAATCAATGAAGTGAAAAAGTGACTATAATGAGTGGGACTTTGAGGAAAGCATCTAAAAAAAGAGCCGACTAAACTCCTTTATGCTTCTTGGAATTCATACATGATAGCTGGAGTTCTAGCAGCTGTTTTGGAGCATGAAGTGACCTTGGGTGTCAACAGATCTGTAATTGCCGTGGAGTCACAATACCACTCTGTGGTGTATGCTCCCAGACTTCTTTTATGTGAGAGATAAACATTTGAGTAAGGTCTAAGACTGATTCTAACTGATAACAAATCAAAAGAAAGGAAAGTGCGATTAAGTTCTTTGGCTTTCTATTTTCATTTGAGTTAATTTTTGTAACATGATTTTATAATGGGTTGCTATGTTTTCAATTTGCAAGTACAACTACTCATATTCACATATAAATACAAAAATACAAATGCTCCTAGAATTATGAACTCATTTTTTTATCCTCAGAATATATATTTTGATTTTTTTTCCTAAAGATTTTATTTATTTATTTGACAGAGAGAGACACAGTGAGAGAGGGAACACAAGCAGGGGGAGTGGGAGAGGGAGAGGCAGGCCTCCCGCGGAGCAGGGAGCCCGATGCAGGGCTCGATCCCAGGACACTGGGATCATGACCTGAGCCGAAGGCAGACCCTTAATGACTGAGCCACCCAGGTGCCCCTATTTTGATTCTTGTACAATTTTTTTCATAGCTATGATGATACTAGCTAACATTTGTATAGCACCCCATATAGCAGACAAGGAAGATGATAGCTAATTGCTAATGATAATAGCTTGAAGCTAACCTTTTTAAATGCTACATTTTATCAGCTGTTATTTAGTAGAGGTGTTTTAGTTGAAGTCAAACAAATCTGGGTTCAATTCTTGTCTGTACTATTTACCAGCTACATGGCCTTGAACAAGTTACTTAAGTAGTTTAAGCATCAATTTTAAAATGAGGCTGACAACATTTAATTCTCTACATTATTATAAATTTAAATAAAATATGCTTCTTTTTTAAAGATTTAATTTATTTATTTGAGAAAAAGAGAGAGCACAAGCAGGCGGAGCTGCAGGCAGAGAGAGAGGGAGAAGCAGGCTCTCCACTGAGCAAAAAGCCTGATGAGGGGCTCGATCTCAGGACACCGGGATCATGATGAGCTGAAGGCAGCCGCCTAACCAACTGAGCCACCCAGGTGCCCCAAAATATGCTTTGAAAGCATTTAAAAGGGAGACAAAGCATAAGAGACTCTTAATCTCAGGAAATAAACTGAGGGTTGCTGGAGGGGAGTGGGGTAAGAGGGATGGGGTGGCTGGGTGATGGACATTGGAGAGGGTATGTACTATGGTGAGAGCTGTGAATTGTGTAAAACTGTTGAATCACAGACCTGTACCTCTGAAACAAATAATACATTCTATGTTAATAAAAAGTTAAAAATAAAAATAAAATACCGATGTAATATTCTTAATGAGAAAAAATATATATATATCCTATATACCTGAAACTAACATAACATTGTGTGTCAACTATAGTTAAGGAAACAAAAACTAGGGATAAAAAGAAATACTAATATTTCAATATGTTATTTGTCACATTAGCAATGAAGGCTGGGCATATGCTGACTGGCTCACACTTATGTTCCATCCAATGGGGCTTGTTAGTTCTTTTTCAGTGGTCTGAGTTTGTAGTCCCTTCACCAAGTGAGATAGTTTGGTACATGGTATTATAAATGTTGAAGAAAATCAGAGGATGTATGGAAATAAGAAAGATTATAGATATCATTCTTTCATAAATAATGATTACTGTGATTATTGCTATAATCTGCCCATCATTTGACATACATTTCTGCTCCTTCAGTTATGTTTCCTCTTTCAATCTCTTCTTGAAATGTCTAATTGCTCCAGTAGACAGTAATCTCAAATTACACATGGAACAGTCTTTTCTTATATATTTGATTAATTTGATATTAGTATTTAGCTCTTACATTATTATTCAAACATTCATTTATATATTTTCTACCTTCTATCTCTACTTTTAAGCTCCTTGAGGACAACTACTGATTAACACATTTCTTTATAGCTCTCTTAGCAATTGATCAATGCTATCCATGGAATGGACACACCAAAATGTGCTTGTGCATAAATAAATGGACTAAGTGTACTTCCTCATGGCATCATTTCTTTAGCTTAAATCCTCAATATTAGCTTTTTTGTCATTGCTTTAGCCAACTTTACCCCAAGATTGAAGTTAAACTTCTCATCTTTACCCTCAAGAATTTCTAAGATAGTGTGTTTTCCATTGTTTCATTCATGGTAACCTGCAAACATTTCTGACTTTCTCTGTTTCAATTTCTGTCTCACAATTCTCTTGCCCAGGTTATGGCATTAGAGGTCCTCTATTGCAGTGTCACTGAAAATGTGTTCTGTGAAACAGTCCTGGTCCACAAATTCTATGTTACTTACTGGTCCAAGATGAGAGCATTACAGAAATTGAGATAAAACATTTAAAAACTTTTATAACAATTTGGTATTTCGTGGATACACAAATATGTGATCTTTACCCCTGTCTCAGCAAACTAGATATAGGTTAGTTTTGGTATTGTGTACTGAGTTACATTGGTACAAACTATGAAGAAGTCATGGACATTTGGACAATACATAGGTCCATAATGGATTGAGAATGAAACATACACACACACACACACACACACACACATGCACGCGCGCGCGCACAAGATCCCTTACCACAGATAGTTTGCGTTGCATTATATTAACAGAACCTGAGACAAGACCTCACAAGGGGTTAGGTTCAGCACTTGCTGACATTAAATCTGTGTAGGTGTCTATGGCTTTACACAGCTTTTCTTTGACCAGGCTCTTACAACATAGCCTAGTATTCTTCCCCACCTCTTCTTCCAAATAAATTGCATTGAATTGTGAGTTACCAGTTATTTTCCAGTTTCAAAGTCTGGATTTTCAAGGACTTTTGTTTCACCATTATTGACTCTCACCCATATCATGGCATAGAGTAATGGGAATCCTTGTGTTATGGATTCTAAGCTGAAGGAAGACACAGCTGCCACTGTACCTTTAATCTTTCAGAACCTGCCTGGTGCTTATTGCCACCCTCATCCCTAATGTTCTCTCTTCTCCTTCTGAGTATCAAAGAGATCATGGGAGCTAATTTCAAATTAGCAGTAACCATTTATGGTTCTGTGTCATTGACTGCACATCTTTTTTCCACTTATACTTCCAACTATATGGCCACTGGCATTTAGTAGACCTTCAACTGTGAGTTAGAGTCCTTTCATGACTTAATATAAATATGCTTTTAGGCCCCTTTCATTTTCTGATATAACTAAGTCAATTCATATGAAATCCAAATAGAGATAATTGTTCAAGAAAGTGAGCCAGAATATATTGAGAACCTGTCATGTGCCTAATATTGTGCTAATGACCATTCAGTGTACTAAAAAGTTGTCTTTTTATCACTTACCTTTAGATGTATATTCTGGTTAAGGGTCTAAACAGGAAATATGTATGAATATCTACTTAACAAGATACCATGCTAAATAGTGTAAAAGTATAACAAAAGCATTTATGTATCTGGGGGGGAATATATTCTAAGACACATGTAGGACAAAGAATAAGACAAAATAATATCCATGCTACCAAATCCATATCTGGATCTTAATGTTTTTAATTCTTTGCATGTTAAAAGTTCATTTTAATGGATATAATAATTTATTTTAATGCATACTGATTATAATATTATTATAATCAACATGGATTGAGTGCCCGCTGTCTGCTAGGCAATGTTCTAATTGCTTCTACCTGCATTAGTTTGTTTAATCCTCAGGATCACTCTGTGAAATGGTGCTATGATTAGTTTCATTTTATAGTATGCTTTTCTTATATTTAATATAAGTAAAAGCATTTAGTATCTTTTTTTTTTTAAGATTTTATTTATTTATTTGTGAGAGAGAATGAGAGAGAGAGAACACATGAGAGGGGATAGGGTCAGAGGACGAAGCAGACTCCCTGCCGAGCAGGGAGCCCGATGCGGGACTCGATCCCAGGACTCCAGGATCATGACCTGAGCCGAAGGCAGTCGCTTAACCAACTGAGCCACCCAGGCGCCCCCATTTAGTATCTTTTAAAGTGAGAAACTGAGACAGAGAAAGGTCAAGTGATTTAACCAAGGTTTCATAACTGTATAAAGTAATGAAAATAGACATGTAAGGAATTGTTCTACATGGTTTTGATTTAGCAGAGAATACATAATCCATTAGAGCAAATTATAGTCTCCCAACTCAACAACAAGCGTGCATTATTATTTGGAAATCTTCACTAACCACAGGACAATTGGAGAAGGCCCTCACAACTTTCAGATTAATTAATTATCTTATTAATTGAATAGTTATTTGGGTACCTACTATGTACTAGGAATTGTTCAAGATATCAGCATGTACAGAGATAAATGAGATGCACAGACGCTTCATCCTTATATCCTATAGGCCGTAGAAGAGGGTTTGGGTAACATCTACTTGCACTGATGTTTTTCTAAATGGAAGCCATGACTGTAGATTATTCTAATAAAAACATGGTAAGGTCAAATAATTTTACTTTTACCTCCTGAGAGATGGAGGGTTTTTCTCCCTTTTAAACATGATCTTCGGTCACTTGTTATCTCTTTTAGCCTCTTCAACACTGTTCAGTCATAAAACTCAGCCATGTAGTGTGAAACTCAATTAAATTATGTGTAATAAATTCCAGGGGACATTTGAAAGACAGAGTGAATTACAGATCCTGAGTATAGTCACCTTGTTTTACATGTCAATCTGTTTTCCTCTCTTTCCATCTGTTTCTCACACAGGCTGATTTCCCTGGAAGAAGCCAGAGGTTTTCCATGTTAGGAGGCAGGTGATACCTTAACTGACACTTGAACCTGAGGGTGCGAGGCCACGGGTGTCATTCTGTAATGTATCGAAAGCCTGGTGTTCAGCTACTTTTGAACGAGGTTAGGTGGGGAAACGTAATTTAACTGAGTTTCAGTTTCTTTACCTATAAGATAAGGAGAAAAATAATAATTAATAAGACATCTTGAAGATGAAATGAAATACTTGGAGAACTAAAAGCTGTATGGCAATATAAGGCAACATAATAGGGTGAAAAGGAGAGGGGTTTTGACACCAGGCAGGTAGAGCTCAGTAGTTTAGCCTGGAGGCTCCTGATTCAGACTGCCTGAGTTCAAATCCTGGCTAACCACCTGCTAGTGGTACAATTTTGGACTATTTTTGTGATTTATCTAACTCTCTCTTTTCTTATCTCTAAAATGCTAATAATAGCTGTACCTGCCTTTAAGTGTTTTTTTTTTTTAAATGAGAAAAATAAATGCCCTTAGTATAATATCCTAAAATGAGCTTGTATTTTATTATGTATTTAGTATGTACCAGTAGTGTTCTGTGTGTTTCATAAGTACCACCTTGTTTTGTCTTTAGTATAGTTAATATAATAGGTACTTTTATTATCTGCGTTATATAGAAGAGGAAATCTAAACATAGAGAGTTATGTAAGTTGCCCAGATTTGTTAAAGATAATAAATATTGGAACAAAAATTTAGACCCATACATTGTGAGTCTAGAGCTCAGGGTCTTAATGTTCTGCTTTTCTGCCTACAATGTTGAGGAAGAGCAGGTGTAAGAAAGAGGGAAATCTATTCCCCTAATTTCCAATTTACTACCTGTGTGGACTTAGGCAACTTTAAACACCCTGAATCTCTGCTTCCTTACACAAAGATGAAAAAAACTGTTGTGTGCATTGAATGTGAAAACATACGGAGGAGTATAGCATATAGCCTGCATATACACATAAAGAATACGAAAGATAAATGAGCACCTCCCAGAGTATGAGACACAAAGTAAAGTTTCTTTGACTTTAGATGTTATTTTCAGAGTTTTATGTAGTTTTTTTCTGCTGAAAAATAGAAGTAGGCATAAGACATACATATTATGTGGTATTTGAAAAGTATAAATACCTGAAAAGAAAAATCACCAGTATTCCACCCAGGAGCCATCACTGGAATATTGTACAATTACAGACTTTAAAGGTGTTTTCCTTTTGAAAATTTTTTTTCTTTCTTTTTAACACTTGAGTGCAAAGAAGACTTTATGTGCAACACATACTACCCATCTCCTTCACATACCTCTATCAACTCAGAGTTCACTGCCTGCTCCTGTTTGGTCTGAGTTACTGTGGCTTAATGGCTGTCTAACTTCTTAAAGGCTCCCAGATGTCCTGCTTCTTCTTACTCATGCCCTGGTGTAATGTTCTTCCCTTGTGTGCGATTGGACCTACTGACTCACTTCAGATTAATAAGTGAAGGGATGTAAAAATGAAAGGATATTACTTATGCTGTCTTGGTAGCATGACAGTAGAAACTTTCTCAAAATTGGGCCCACACAAAGAAAGGAGAACACCCAGAAGGGGAAACAATAGCAAAAATAGTGTTTGAAACCAAGGAGCTCGCCGAAATCAGCCCTGTTCTATGGTTTCAGGCTTGTTCTTTGGCAAAGTTTTCTGTCATCTGCAACCAAGAGTCCTAAATGATACATTAGTGCCTGTTTTTAAACCCATAAACCAAACATTTCACCCCAAAATGACTTCACTAATAAAGGAGCAAAAATAGTGACTATAACATGCACAATGTATGTTTAAATCTCCAGTTGGATAAACGAAGAAAATAGGACTAACCAAACGAAGTATTACCAATTCAGTGTTTACTTGCCACTCAAGATGAGGAAAATTCCTTAAAACATTTTATACAGAACATTTTTGAAGATAGTCTCTCTCAAAGTAAGTTAAATAGTTGCAATTTAGTAATTTATTGTACCATAAGGTTACTTAAAATATTACTGGATCCTTCTTTGGGTGTTCAGAGGGAAATTATGAAAGGACATTGGCACCATGCTATCCATTTTGAAGTCATAGTCACCCTATCTGCATTCTGAAATATCATAAGAGATTTAGAAAAGGCTTTTAGTGAGAAAATGAGGCATTTATCAAACAGATTTGAATTTGCTTTAGGTTATGTTTAATACAACTAAAGTCCTTAGCTCCTGGCTATGTTAATATAATTTAAAGGTGACCATAAAATTTTGTTCTCTGGATCTAACCCTTTGAAAGCTAGTTGCTTTTTAAATTAATATGAATAATACTTGAAATGTGGATGGAGGTTTTTCTGGACTCATTCTCTTGCATCGTTATCAAGACATGGCAAATAACTGCTGAAGAGGGGCGCCTGGGTGGCTCAGTTGGTTAAGCGACTGCCTCCGGCTCAGGTCATGATCCTGGAGTCCTGGGATCGAGTCCCACATCAGGCTCCCTGCTCAGCAGGGAGTCTGCTTCTCCCTTTGACCCTCCTCCCTCTGGTGCTCTCTCTCATTCTCTCTCTCGCAAAAAAAAAAAAAAAATAACTGCTGAAGAAAGAGGTTCAAAGATAAAGCAGGATAGCATCTATTATGCATTCATATTATTGCTGCACATCAATTTTTTTCTAGTAACTTTTGAAGTACATGACTACTGAGAAATCATGGAAAATATTGATTGTAAAATACATGCCATGCTTTAAACAACTGAGCAAAATCCTTAGCTATTCATCCTGATTTAATAATAGGATGCTCATCAGTTATGTGTGGAGTTCTCACATATAATTTACCATATCTAATAATTAAAATAATTAATATAAAAATGTTTTACAATGTAAACTGTTTTGAGCACAATCAAATCTTTCTTTGATATCTCAGTGGACATTTTGGATACCCATTTTCTTCATTCTGTCAATATTGATTGTAATACACAAAATTCAGATGAAATTAATTCTAGATTTGTAATGGTTTTCATGGCAATGACTTTCTATGGTTGAGTTTACATTAATAACATCTGGAACAGACTCCTGGGGTTTAAACAGTTTGATCTTCAAAAATATGTGTTATCTTCAGAACAATAGTTTGATATAAATAGACACCCTAAGGATTCTCAGAAATACTTGGTAAAAAGATTAGACTTTCCCTAGTTAGGCTGAATAATGATGCTGACTACGCCTGATGATTATAAAGAGGTAATCCTCTGATGTGTGAACATACTACGGACACTTGGGTTTTCTGGGTTGTATTTCAGGCATAAAATGAACAGTTTAATTAGCCATTATTGTAAACAAATTCTTTTAGTATCCATAAATCACAGAAGACACATGTATATCCACCTGTGTTTCATTGGTTATACTAGTTCTGTACGTAGAATTAAACTATATATGTATGTAATATATATCTTATGCATAACACATACATACACATATCCTTTGATTAATGGACCTAGTAAAACTCCAGGTCACAGTTTTTTACTTAAAATTATTTTTAAATGTTAAAAATCTTAAGTTGTTCTCAATAGTTACCCTATAATTTTACTTTCTAGAGATAACATTTCCAAGAGATAATAGCATTTGGTTCATATGGGTCCAGAGAGTTTAACTGGGCAATTCTACTAAACTTTCAATTTCCAGATACTCCCAAGTGATATGTATGTTCTTCCAGAGGCTAGAAAAAAAAAACTTTCTAAAACAACAATACCAACAATACCAATGAAGTCAGAATTTCTACTTAATGGAGAAACACAAACGGCATTCTCATGGAGTCAGGGACAAGACAAGAATGTTCAATATTTTTAGTACTGTTTAACATTATACTAAAGCTGAAATTCTCAATTTATGCTACTAACGTTTTGGCTGGATAATTCCTTGTTGTGAGGGTTTTCTTGTGCATTTTGGGATGTTTGATAGAATTCCTGGCCTCTCCCTCTGATATGCCATTAGCACCAGCATCCTGAAATCAAAAATGTCTCCAGAAATTTCCAAATATTCCTTGGGGAATAAAATCACTCCCAGTTAATAAACACTATACTAGTAGCATTAACCAATGAAATTGGATGAGATAAAACTATAACGACATAAGGATTGGAAAAGAAGATGGTTTAGAAAACTACCTTCTACAGATGGTATGGTTATGTATCTGGAAATCGTATGGTAAAAACACAATAAAAAATCAGCAAGTTAGCAGGATGTTAAAATTAATATGCAAACTCTTTGGTCATATACAAATTATAATTGTTTAGAAAATATAACAGGAAGGCAATTTATAATAGCAACAAAATATATAAAATGTATTGGACTAAATATGCAAAATTTGTATGAAGAAAATCTAAAACACTTCCAAAAGACACACAAATAGTTTTCAACAAATGTAAAGATACATTTTTTTCTTGAACAGTTACACTCAGTGTCATAAAGATGTCAATTCCCCCAATATATAAATATAAGATATCAATAAAATGTCAGTAACTTTTAGTGGAACTGGGTAAGTTGATTCTAAAGCTCATATGGGGGTTAAAGCACCCAGAAGAACTAGGAAAATCTTGAAAGAGAAACAATGGTGGAGTGTGGCGACAATTCGCTCCCCCAGAGAGTAAAGCCCTCTATCAACTGACTGTAAGTAAAATAGTGTGTTTGGGGCACGTGAACCAATGGAATAGAATAAAAAAGCCCAGGAATAAACTCTAGTACATGTACATATGGAAATTTAATACATGACAAAGTTTGAATCTAAAATAACTAGGAAAATGGTAGGCTTTTTGTTTGATGGTGCTGAGACCAGAGGACAGCCACTTTAGAAAATAAGAATGTAGAGACCCTCCTTACACCAAACATCAGAATAAACTCTAAATGAATCAGAAATAGAAATGTACAAGTGCTAGAATAAAACATGAAAAAAAACCTCCCCTTATAATCTGGATGTGGAGAAATTAAAAAGCTTGGCAATGTACTTTGTTGAGGAAATGGGCATTCCCATACATTACAGATAGGAGTACAAAATGTTGCAACTCTTTGTGGAAGGAATTTTAAAATATCTAACCAAATTACATATGCATTTACTTTTAAATCTACAGCCCATTTTAAGGAATTTTCCTGACAATATAATCAACATGTACAAAATAATATATCCATAAGGATAATTATTATAGCATGACTTTCCTTAGCAAAAAATTAAAGCAACTTAAATGCCCATCTAGAAAAGACTGCTTGATTAAACCATGACACATCCACCCAATAGATTGCAATCAGCTGGAAAAAAGAAAAAGATGTGGAAGATCTGTATAAACAAGTCCAGTATAAGTTCCAAAATAAATTGTTAGATGACTTACAGGACATTGTGAGAGTATATTTTGTATGAAACATCTAATTATTTACAAATAAGTCAATTTTTTTTTTTTTGTAAAAGAAACACAGCAAAGATAAATTGGAACAGGATGAAAAGAGTATAATAAAGAGAGTAGTTAGGGATGTAGTTTAGAGAAGAGAGGGATGGGGTGAGACATCTCTGAGTACACATTTTTACAGGTTGACTTGAAATTTAAATGTATCACATATTAAAAGGACAAAATTAAATGAGAACAGATAAAATGAATAGAAATAAATCCAGCTAACTTTTTACAAATTGCTAGCTTCAAAGTTTAGAAGAAAAACACAAAATCACCCAACTATTAGTTCAAGTAAAATGTGTATCCTGCAGTCTGACAAAATCCTTTAAGGACATCTTCTAAGGACAAAAAGAATCTCAGTAAAATGGCAAACTTAATTTAGTAAGTTTATTGTTGTTAATGAAACTGGTAATTCTGAAACTATTTTCTGTGTTTGAAGAATAGAGGAAATGAATACATATATTTGTGATTTAGGGAACTAAGGTTTTCAGCATAGAAGATATGGAAAAACAAACCAGAGCTTCATGCAGAGATCATTGATTCCAGGTATGTACCTGGATGGTAGAAGTTGATCCTGGAACACCTTTTTTTTTGTGCCAGAAGCAAAGATGTACTCAAAGACTGTTGGGGCATTCAAAAGGACACAGGATCCTGCTTGAAAGAGTCCCCTTATGAAAAAAAAATAGGCTCATAGGATATCCTTTCACAAGTAAGTATAGTTTAATATGGATTGTATATTATATGATATTATGGAATCAATTATGAATTTGGGAGCTGAAAAAATATTTTGTGTTTTTGTTTATTCTGGTATAATAGTCATTATGGTTGTTATACATAATATTAATAGGTATTTTTGGTACAGTATTTCAGGAACTTTTCAAGTGTTTTACTTACGTTAACTAATTTAATTATGAAAAGAACTCTGATATAGATACAACTATTATCTCAGTTACATGGACATCTATATTACTTTTCAACTTTTTCCCTTCTGGTATAGAGCAAAAATTCTCCATAAAATCACAAGTGTTTCAAAATCAGTTATAAATAATTTGTTACCCATAATGAAATTCCAAAGTATATTGAATTAAAAAAAAAACACTATTACCAAATATATCAGAGATTTACAATTTTATATACATATAAAATATCTATACGAACTTTCCTCAACTTACGATGGGATTACATTCCAATGAAACCATCATAATTAAAAAACATCATAAGTCAAAATTGCATTTACTACACCTAACCTACCGAACATCATAGCTTAGCCTGGCCTATCTTAACCATGCTCAGAACACACATTAACCTATAGTTGGGCAAAATAGTCTAACACAGAGCCTATTTTATGATAAAGTATTGACTATCTCATGTAATTTATTGAATACTGTACTGAAAGTGAAAAACAGAATGGTTATATGATACAGAATGGTTGTAATGTATCAGTTGTTTGCCCTCATGATTGTATGATTGACTGACAACCATGGCTCATTGCCACCGCCAGCATCACAAGAAAGTATTGAATCACATCCCACTAGCCCCAGAAAAAAAAATCAATATTCAAAATTTGAAGTATAGTTTCCTTTCAATGCATATTGCTTTCACACCATCGTTAAAGCTGAAAAATCATTAAGTCAAACCATTGCAAGTTGGGGACTGTCTGTAAATTTTATTTATTTATAAAACTCATGTTATATATATCCTGTAAAAAGTCCCACAGAATGGGGATTAAGCAAAAGAAATTTATTGTCTCACGGTTCTGGAGGCTAGAAGTCTTAGATCAAGATGCCAGCAAGTTTGATTCGTTCCAGGGCTGTGGGAAAGAATCTGTTGCCCGGCTCTGCCTTAGCTTCTGGTGGTTTGTTGGAATCTTTGTCATTCTTAGGCATGTAGATATGTCACCCTGATCTCTACCTTCATGTTCACATGACATTTTCCCTATGTGTCTGTGTCCAAATTTCCTTTTATTAGATGGACACTAGTCATATTGGAATAGGAGCCCACCCTACTCTGGTATGGCCTCATCTTAACTAATTACATCTGCAATAACTATTTCCAAATTAGGTCACGTTCAGAGGTATTGGGGGTTAGGATTTCAATATAAAACTTTGTGGGGAACAATTCAACCCGTAACAAAAACAAATGTATGTAGCCCTAAAATTGTGATTGAATTTCACCTATTTTTAAGTTCTATAATCCTCCTGCATACATTTTTGGTGACTTGATTCTTTACTCAATATTCTGTTCTTGAGATTTATCTTTGTAATACTTGTATCATATGTATTCTGTTTTATAAATATACTACAATTTATTTATGTGTTTTACTATCAATGGATATGTGGATTGGTTTAATTTTAAGTTTCTACTATAAGAAATGTTGCCATGGCTATTCTTATACAAGTCTCCAGATATATATTGCATGGCACTCTCTAGGACAGTATTTCCAGCTAGTCTCCAGTCTCTGCCGTAAGTGGATTACAAATGTGTTGGTTTATTGACCCCTCACCCCTTGCCCTTGGGCAGCAGGGAGCCTCACTCATTACCCTAGTATGCTGTGCAAACATTATCTCCTTCTTGGACTTTAAAAATGTTAAAAAGCACTGCTTTACAATAATGTTGACAGGATATAGAACATGTCTACATTTATCAGATGTTACCAAATTTTAATCTTAATGTCTGATTTCCATGAAGGATTTGCCTCCTACTTCCACGTTAATTTTTCTTTATATAGTTTTTGGACAAACTATTAGGTAATACAATCTTAGAAGTTCTATATCTTCTAGGTAAATTGTATCCTTTTTTAATGTGTGGTGACCTTTTCTAACTCAACCATGCTTTTTTACCTTGAAGTCTCTGTGTGTGTCACCATAGCTGTCTTCTGGGTAAGATTTCTGAGATGATTTTTTTCAATCTTTTCCATTCTAATCTGTCTGGCCTTGAATCTTAGAGATACCTCCTGTCAACAGTATGTAACTATCTTTAATTTCTTTAAGCAATCTAAAAATTGAATAATTTAGAACAATTATTCATCTATCACTTATTCATTGAACATGTAAAATGGAACCAGTTCTGCTCTGGGTCTTGTAGTACACGAGTCAAAAAGAAGATGCTAGGGTTCCTATTGTTGAGAGGTTTATATTCTAGTGGGGGGATATAAACAATATCAGTAAATAAATATATATATGATATACTATATGAGGAATATTGTGGAGGAAAAGGGAGAAAAAGAAACAGGATACAGGCCTGTGGTAGACAGAATTCTAAAATGACCCCTCAATAACCCTTGTGCTTGTATAATCCCCTCCCCTCGAGTATGGGGAAGATCTGTGCATTAAATGATATATCACTTCGATTATATGGCAAGAGGGATTTCACAGACATAATTAAAATTCCCTAATCAGTTGACTTGGAGTTAATCAAAAGAGAGATTATCCCAGTGGGCCTGGCCTAATCACATGAGGCCTTTAAAAGATGGTGAAACATCAGAGACATGTTCTTCTGGCCGAGCAGATGACTTCAGTTATCACATTGGGAGAGGAGAAGACCATGTGGCAAGAAATTGAGGGCAACCTCCACGAGTGGATTGCAGCCAGTGGTTGGCAATCAATAAGAAAATGAGGTGCTTAGCCTTTCAACCACAAAGTGATGAATTCTACCAATAACCATGAGCTTGAAAGAGGACCCTGGGCCCCAGGTGAGACCCTCAGCCCCCACCAGCACTCTCACTGCTGCTCGTGAGACGTGAGCAAAGGACCCAGCTAAGTGGTGCCTGGCCTCCAACCCAGGGGAACCATGAGATAATAAATGTGTGCTTGAAGCTGCCAAATTTGTGGTGATTTGTTACACTGCAATAAAACACTAATATAGGGGGATTGGGTCAGAGAAGGCTTCTTTTTTTTAATTTTATTTAAATTCAAGTCAGTTAACATATAGGTGTTATTCGTTTCAGGGGTAAAATTTAGTGATTCATCAGTTGCATAGAACATGCAGGGCTCATTACATCAAGTGCCCTCCTTAATGCCCAGCACCCAGTTACCCCACTCCCCCACCCAGAGAAGGCTTCTTTATAAAGGTGAGATTTGAGCCAAAAGGTGAAGAGTGAATGGGGAGCCATTTGAGGATTTTGATCATTTGAGTAAAATGCTGATGTAAATATCAAAATTCTGGATTTTGTTTATAGAAATTAAGAAAGGAGAAAATATATTTATATAATAATTTTATAATTAAGGTATGAAGGAGTATTTGAATAGAAAAGGATAAATTATTTTCTCCTCAGAAATAAAGTCATCACTATTCTCAGAGACAACATCTCAAATTACAGAAATCTTCAGAGAAAGGTCTCCTGAAAAGGTAAAATCAAGGATCTAGAGATATGCAGCAATAAATTCCAGCAGAGGGTGGTAGAGGTGGTGAAGTTGGGGATGAGGTATCAATGGCAGGAAAGGTTGTTGTTTAGTTTACGTGATGAATATTTAAAGGAATCACAACCTGGAGAGGAGCTATTTAGTGACTAATCAACCATTCATCAATGAATAACTAATTGTAGAACCTTTGCTGTGTGTGCAGTAAGCATTCACTGGCACAAACAGGGGACATCGTGTAAGGCTTTGGCTTTTCCTAAGAGTTTTGGGTAAAGAAAACATGTGGAGCAATTATAAGACCACATGCAAATAAGGCCTAACCTCTTATGCAGTGTGGCCACAGGTTGAGGAACAACAAAAGTAGAAAACAGCACGGATTGCAAGAACCAAGGAAACGTTATGGAGAAAGCATCACTGAAGCTGGTCTGTGAAGGGTGTGGCAGAAATGAACTCATCAAAAGGGCTTGGAAAACATTATGGAAAGTGCTCAACACTGGGACTAAGGAAGCCCAGTATTCTGATAGCAGCAGCAGATTTGGAGATGAAAGTACCACTAGAAGATGTTGCTCAACTTTCTTAATTTCTTTTTATGCCAGGCGTGATGTAGAATGATTCTTTTCTTTAAACCCCCTCCTGCATCTTCTATCCTGAAAAACAAAAAGCAAGAATCTTATTTCATTTACAAGCACTAAAGAAAGGTATTGTCCTAAATATGCATGCATAAGTACCATGGATTCAGGTTAGTGAATGAATAAGTGCAATCCAGAAGATTAGAAAATATGGAGAGTTTTAGTTTTTAAAAATAGTGTTGAAGTTTAATATGATTCCCTACTAGAGCTTAAGTTCCTCAAGGGAGTAGTTATGATTTGAGTTAGTATTTTCAGTTTGGAGGACAGTGAGTATGGTTTTGCTAAATGGATTACCAAGTGAATGATGAATGAATGAATGAATGGCAATCTGGTTTATTTAATCATGTAGCATTTCGGCAGATGGTTGAATTTAGGGGGTGCATTCCCAACCCTCATTATTCTTTTTAAAAGCCTTGCAAGCTTCACCCTGATTTCCTCACACCTGTCCACCTTCTCTTGAAATATACTGTATCCAGGCCCAGCCATGTTCCAAAATGAAACACCACCATGTAGAGTCACAGCAAATGAAATCAATTGATTCATCATATTCTTAATGAGTGTTGGCAAACACCAAGATTGGCAGACAGATGGGATTCCACAGAGTAGGTACAGATGGACCAGTCAGCCCAGAAGGGAAGTTCTTGTTTGTTTGGAAAAGCAAATGTTTCATTTTAATACAATTTTCATGGTTGGTATTGTTGTAGTTGACATTCTCAAACCACGAAAATATCTATAGATATATGAGACTTATTACAAAATACCACCTTACCTTGTATCATTTCTTCTTGGTCAGACTTCCAGGAGAGGGCTTTTTTTTTTTTTTTTTTTTAAACAAAGTAGGGCCTTGAAAAATTATCTGTATCTCAATAGTATTATTATGCCTTAATTTAGAATTAAGTAAAGTCTCCTGGCATAAAGATCATTGAACAATTCTGTTATGGCATAGGAGAGTTTTTCTGAGATTTCTTTGAGTCAGAAAACAACAACAAATATTTAAGGTCTAGAGAGAGATTGGAAATCATTCCAGGATTAGGAAACACAATCTTTGATCACTTAATTATTTTTAGAAATATACAGTGTGCAAGGGTGTGGATTGTAGAGAGAAAGAATCTTCATGTATGAATATAAACCCCCAGAGAGGCTAAATTAATTGCTTAAGGATGCCCTGATCCAAATGATGTAATTTATTTTAAATTTGTGGGTCTTACGAGCTGGGATGGAGTGTGTTCTCACAGGTGCTACTGTTTTGCACTGTCTTTAGTACTGTCCTGGGAAGCAGCAGAATCTACTCCACGTTTTGTAGAGTTAGCACTTATCAGTGCTCAACAAATATTTAATAGTATAATGTGCCACACACACTAATGTGTTGAATATTTTAATTTTCTGCATTCCTGTGTGACTTAGTCAATGTTGCATATTAAAGAAAACTTTTTGAAGCTTAAACTTGGGTGAACATAGAAAAGTTCAAAAACTAAGTTGAAACTGTCAATCAAGTGGCCTTCTTTCTCCTAGGGTAGATGAGTTGTTTAAATGAGGTGATTAGCTCAATGGTATACATTTACTCATGTGAAGATATTCACACTGCAACTCTCTGATTTGGGAGAACAGACTACTGAGAGAAGTTCTTCATTTAGAATTCACTCAGAATGGAGTTAAGATGATTCGATTGCCATTGTAAGAGTTTAGAGTATAGTTTTAGGACTATCACTTTTTAGGACTATCTGCTTGTTTTAAATTAAAGCTGCTTACTCCATCAAGTCTACTTATAAAATGATTTCTCATATATATTATTTATGAGATAATCTACTTTTCTAGCTAACCATTAAGTCCTGACCTGGATGAGTTCTATGAAAAACTCACTTCAAGCATGATTTCTATTACCTGATGGCTTTCCATAATGGGGCTGGCATAGAAACTCTGCACAGCCAGGGGAAGGGCTAATAAATATGGGATGGCTAGGGTGTTTCTGACCATCTTGCAGAACAGCCCCAAAGCCAACAGGAAGAGATTTCAATGGTAGATGATGGTGAGGCTCAGGCACTGTAAATGCCTCCAACTGGACAGCAACTATGCACACAACCTATTCTGACCTCACTTGCTCTGCATTGTTCCTTTACTCCAGCTTTCATTCTTCTTTGATTTTTAAAAGAATTTTTTTAAAGCCTAACTGTTGTAGCTGATTATACCTCACTGTTTCTCAAACTTCAAGGACATACAAATCACTAGAGTTCTTGTGAAAAGCACATTCTGATTCAGTAGGTCTGGGCTAGAGCCTGATATTCTGAAATTCTAACAAACTTTTAGGTGATGTTGATGCTGCTTGTTGCTTTAGGACCACACTTTCTTAGGCAGCATCCCTGTGCATGCATCAGAACCGTATGTGTGGCGTTAAAAAAATCATAGATGTGATTCAGTAAGTGTTAGGGGACTTATTTATGTTTGTAAAACTCTCCATATGATTCTAATTACTGGCCAGGTATGAGAAATCTCATTGAGAGAGATGTTTTACATTTTGACATAATTGTCTATCATTTTTTATTCAGTTTTAAAATAGAATATCATGAGTGTACATATGAAATCTGGGCCAGGTAACGGAGTAATCTCTCATTTGCCAATAATAATAAATATTTATTGTTTGTTCCCTTAGTTACTCAGCAATTTATACCTTCATTCAAACTAATTTATTACCTATTCATTCATTATCTAAATGATTGGGAGAGGGGCGGATAACTTAGTTCTGATGGAGGAGACAGCAGACAGGGTCCTAGGAAATGTATTCAGTTCAGATCAGTTACAATAAACACAGCAATGGTGGTGTGGTGGTGGTGATCTGGGCAAATGGGAGAAAATCCCAAAGCTGTCAGTCAGGGAATACTGTTATTTTTCTAATTTTGTCCAGTGTCATAACTAAAGTTAGAATAAATTATTCAAAACCTAAAAAGAAAAAAAAAGAGAAGTAAATGCCTGTGTTTAGAATACTTTGTGTTCAGGCACACAGATATACATAAAGCTCATTTGAACTTTGCACAAATGGCTGGCCACATTAGATTTCCAAGTGCAAGAAAGAACAGACAGATCTAAACAAGAAGCAAAATAGAAAAGCACACATCCTTTGAATAACCTGCATAGATCTGGCTCCTCCCCACCACCATTTCTTAATTCCAGGACAGCATCTTTCCATTCACTTGTGTTAGTTTGGGTTCAAGTCATAACATTATGTGGCTAGTGCCAGTGGGAAATAGCAGGCACCTGTTACAGGTGACCTTTAACTGATAGGTCTCCTCTATCTTTCATGACCCTATTCCTGAACTTCCAAGGTCACTCTCCCTGTTATGGACCCAATCCTTAGCTCTTCTAGTGTGGTTGGAAGCAGCAGAAATGAAAAGTTGCAGTGAGTTAAAAAGAAAGGGAATTCCAATATGAATACAGGAATAGCCCATCTAGACCTGGAAATCTGTCCCTCTGGAAAATTGCTGAACAATAGTGAACTATGTAGATATCTATTTCTGAAATTGTAGAAATTGGTTTATTATCTTGAGGTGACATTTCTGGACCCTCTAAATGTATAATAAATGAAAATGGGAATTTATCCTTAATGGAATCAGGACACTATTCAGCTACAAAAAGTTATTATGATATTCTTTCAAAGAGACTCTCATCAAATTAAACTGTAGATGTATTTTCTTTACCTAAAATTACTTTGATTCTGCACATTTTCCTACAACCATGAAGAATATTAAATATTAATTTGTAGTAGGCTTCACATTCTTCCCTGTTCAAACTAGTTTATTTTCTTGAGTTTTGGCAAAAAGAGCTACTTAAAAATGCACTACTGGATGTGATTTTCAGGGACTATTTCTAATGAAGAGAGAAGGACAATGAAATTGGCAATTAGTTTTAAATAAAGTCATTTAACCTATTCTGTGAAAAAAGTGACATAGACTTTCCTAAGTTCAGAACGGAAAGAGAAAAAGCAAAACTATGAGATTCAATTAAGTGTGGAAAAGACAGATTATTTGTAATATTTCTTTTCACTGCTATATTTTGTCAGTCTATGATTTACATTGTCAAATTACTCAGGATTCTGATATTGGAAGAAATTCTAGAATGAGAATTTTTAAAAAAAATTTCCAGTGTAAAAAACATGATTTTATTATCTGCTTATTTTGAAGATTTGATTATCCAGAAAAAAATTGAGATTTTTAAATAAATTTATTATTATTAATACCCCATGTCCTAATTATTTTTATTTATTTGTTTTTCTTTTTTATTAATTTCTTTTTTCTTTTTTCTTTTTTTGAGAGGGAGTGCACATGTGCATGTGAGTGGCAGGGGCGGGGGATGGTGGGGAGGGAGAGAGAGAATCTTAAGTAGGCTCCACACCCAGCACGGAGCCCAATACTGGGCTCAGTCTCACGACTGTGAGATCATGACCTGAGCTGAAATCAAGAGCTGGTCGCTTAACTGGACTGAACTGCTCAGGTGCCCCTATTTATTTGTTTTTTTAATTAATTATTTTTAGAAATGGTAAGCCAATTTCTCTTTTCATCTTAAATTCTCATAACATGGAGATCAATGCTTCAAACTAGTGAGGGAAAAGTTTTGAAATCTTTGGTTCCCTCCCAAAAGTTACATTGTGCAATAGAGGTTATATGAAAGAGTGGTGTCGCCATAAGAAGTAGATCATACAGAGATAAATTTAAATAACCAAACAATGGGATACATAAACTCTATCTTCTTAGATGGAAAGCTGCTTTACTGTGGTTGGATTATGAGGTTCTAAACTTGACTTTATTTAGCATGATCAGTTAATGAATAGACTCCCTAACTGAGAAATTTAATAAATACTGATCACTATTTTAAATAGTGTCACTACTTTCAAAGATTTCAAATATAACAAGGTAAATTTAATTAATTTCAAAACCTATTCAAATTCTTTTAAAATTATTGTAATCTTTCTTATCTTATACCATTTCAGGTTACTATGGTGCCATAGATTGAATTTATAATGACTTCCTTGCAGTTATTACTTATGTGGTCATAGATATATAGTATAAGGATGTGATTGGATAATTTTGTTAAATAGCTTGTCCATAGAATGTTCATCATATGTTGTTTTCCCCAAATGGTCATTTCTTATCTATTACTGTAGGATACATACAGGTGAAGGAATTGCTGGGTATTTCTCTAATCTTTGGATAGAAGAAAAATGTTTAGTTGTATATAACTTACCTTATACTACAATAAGATAAAAATTCCAGATGAGTTAAAGTGACATAATAAATAAAAAGATACTTAATAGAAGAAAATAATGGGAAATATTTTTATTAGGTTAGGGGAGGTCATTTAAGCAAGGTATAAAATATCAGAAGAAAGAAGACTGAGATACTGAATACTGCCATTATTTCTAATTTTGAGGGTAAATATATTTTAAATGAGAATGCATTTGCAACATATAAGAACAGGATTAATTACTATTATTCAATGTACTTCTACAAAAAGAAAATAATAGGAAAGAAAGAGAAAGAAAGAAAGAGAGAGAGAAAGAATCTAGAGAATAATGGTGAAGTCTATGCACAGATAATTCACAGAAGAGATACAAAATCCCGAGGTTTATATTAAATTCAATTACATTACTAGTGACCATGGAAAGTCAAATTAAAACAAAAATAGGCTACCAATTCTCATCTTTTAGGGTTAGAAATTCTAGTGAGACTAATCTTTTACATAGTTGGTGGGAAGTGAATAGATATTAGAATTTTGAAGGTCAATTTGACAGTACCCGGAAAAATAGAACAAAAAAGTACCTTTTGGAATATTCATGTAGCTAAAAGCAATGGCAGCTCTGAGATAAGGGTCTCACAATGTTTACTTCAAAACTACGGAGAAAAACATGAAGGAAAAATAAAACCACACAAAAACATAGCTACAGCAAAACATGAAAACAGAGAACATCACTTCAATTTAAGTAAAGTAATAGAAAACACCAAATCACTGCACTGATCTCTTAAAACCTTCCTACCCCATGACTTTATGGCAAGAAAAGATAGGCCAAGAAAAACTGATGGAAGAGAAAAGAGAGTTGCTAGCCTAAGACTGATCTAAAAACCACTCCCAAAAGATATAAGGATACTATAAGTCTGAAAATATAAAAAAGAGTATCCTGGCAGATTAGAGCATGGTCTATAAAAAGAGACTTAACATATGATTCAAAGGAGAATTTTTGAAATGCATAGCTCCCATGGAAGAAAAATGGGCAAAAGAGACAGGAATTCTTTGGCAAATGGGAAACATTTTCAGAAAATAAGGGCAAGGCAAGGATATCCATTTTTTTTTCTTTACCATTCAACACTATGCTATAGATATCAGCCAATTCAATTAAATAAGAGAAATCAGGGTGCCTGGGTATCTCAGTCAGTTAAGCATCTGCCTTCCCCTCAGGTCATGATCCCAGGGTCCCTGGGATCAAACCCTGCATAGGGCTCCCTGCTCAGTGGAGAGTATGCTTCTCCCTCTCCCTCTGCCTCTTCCCCTGCTTGTGCTCTCTCTCATTCTTTCTAGTTCTCTCTTTCTCAAATAAATAAAATCTTTAAAAAGTAAATAAATCAATTAAAGCATAAGAATGGGTAAAGAAGTTAAAGTATCTCTATTTTCCGATGATATGAATGTATACCTAGAAAACTCCACATAATTAATGATGAAACTATCTTAAGCAATATAAAAAAAATCAGTGAAGTACCAGGGTATAAAATTACAATATAAAAGTCAATAGTCTTCATACACAGACAATAACCAGTTAGAGAATGTAATGGTAAAGAAAATCATAATTTATAATAGGAATAAAAATACTAAACATTCAGGATTCAATTTAAGAATTATGTGTAAAATCTGTAGGAGGGAATATTTAGAACATTCTTCAAAGACCCAAAGCCAGATTTGAACAAATGGAAAAATATCTACTGATCTTGGATAATACAATTCAGTGTATTTTTTTTTTTTTATTTGACAGAGAAAGAGTACAAGCAGGGGGAGCAGCAGGCAGAGGGAGAGGGAGAAGCAGGCTCCCTGCTGAGCAGGGAGCCCCATGTGGAGCTCCATCCCAGGACCCTGGGATCATGACCTGAGCTGAAGGCAGACTCTTAAACCTCTGAGCCACCCAGGCGTCCCGGATAATACAATTCAATATTATAAAGATGTCAGTTCTGGCTATTTTTTTGTATGTGTGTCAAAGAATATTTTTTTTATTGTGGTAAAATATACATAACATAAAACTTAAAATTTTAACCATTTTTAAATGTACAATGGCGTGGCATTAAATGTATTCTCAATGTTGTACAACTATCATCACTAATGATTTCCAGAGCTTTCTCAACATCCCAAGCAGAAATTCTGTACCCATTAAAAAATAATTCTGGATTCACTTCCCCCCACAGCCCATGGTAGTCTCTATTTTACATTCTGTGAATTTGCTTATTTTAGGTAGATCCTATATGTGGAATCATATAATATTTGTCCTCTTGTGTCTGGCTTATTTCACTTAGCATAAAGTTTTCAAGGTTTATTCATATTGTAGCATGTATCAGCATTTCATTCCTGTTTTATGGATGAATACTATCCCATTGTATGTATATCCTATATTTTGTATATCTCTTCACCTGTGGATGGACACTTGGCTTGTTTCCACATTTTGACTATTGTGAATAATACTGCTATAAAGATTGCTGTACAAGTATCTGTTTGAGTCCTTGCTTTTAATTCCTTCATGTGTATAAGTAGGAGTAGAATTGCTGACAAATTTAATTTATACACTTAATTTAACCCCAAAGATAAATCCAATAAACTCTAATGGATTCAGACAACTTGATATTAAAGTTCTTTTAGGAAAAAGAAGCATGCAAGAATAGCCAGAAAAAAACATCAAAAAGGAAAAACTGAGGGAGGTTATCCCAACCAAGTACTAACGTATACCATGAAGTCTCTACAATTAAAACTGTATGGTGCTTAATCTCAGGAAACAAACTGAGGGTTGCTGGAGTGGTGGGGGTGGGAGGGATGGGGTGGCTGGGTGATGGACACTGGGGAGGGTATGTGCTAAGGTGAGCGCTGTGAATTGTGTAAGACTGCTGAATCACAGACCTGTACCTCTGAAACAAATAATACATTATATGTTAAAAAGAAAAAAGAAGAAGAAGAAGAAGATAGCAGGAGGGGAAGAATGAAGGGGGGAAATCAGAGGGGGAGATGAACCATGAGAGACAATGGACTCTGAGAAACAAACTGAGGGTTCTAGACGGGAGGGGGGTGGGAGGATGGGTTAGCCTGGTGGTGGGTATTAAAGAGGGCACATATTGAATGGAGCACTGGGTTTTATATGCAAACAATGAATCATGGAACACTACATCAAAAACTAATGATGTAATGTATGGTGTTTAACATAACATGATAAAATAAAATTAAAAACAAACAAAATTAAAAAAAAACAGTATGGTGCTGGCACATAGATGGACTGGTATAACAGTAGCATCAAATAAAACATATCTAGATATAGACTCAAATATGTATGGCAAATTAGTATAGGATAAAGGTGGCTTTTTCAATATTGTAGCAATGATAAACTTTTTAATTAACAGTTCTGGCACAATTGGGAATTTAGAAAAAGATAAAATTAGATCCATACCTTATACCATACACAAGTTTAAGCTCCAAATGTTTTATAGATCCAAATGCCAAAAATTAAAACATGCAAGTTCTAGAAGAAAATCAGATTACCTGTAGTTAAAATTTTTTAAAAATCCAGTAATTAAGACTAATTGAGATCAGTCTGAATTAATGACAAATCACGTTATAGCAATTCAAGCTAAACTTTAAAAATGTTGCCTAGTACCTTAATTTTTTCCTTTTTTTTTTGCTAAAAGTTTTAAAAATAAAGTAAAATGGGCATATATATGTATATATGATGAAAATAATTTGCTGTTAGCACTGGGTATTGTATGTATGTAATGAAGCACTAAATTCTACATCTGAAACTAACACTGTATGTTAACCAACCAGAATTTAAATAAATTTAAATTTAAATAAATAAATTTAAATTTAAATTTAAATAAAAACTTGAAGAAAAAAAAGAAAAGAAAATAATTCGCTGTTGACTTACCTTAAATTTGGTTACATTCTTCAGTTTTTTTCACTATTATTTTTCACTCTCCCTTATTTTACATAACAAAAGTAAACTTAAATAGCCTAGTTCTTTTAAAAAGGAACAACAAAAACCTTTACTGATACCTAAATGCACACTTTTTTTTTTTTTTTAGATTTTATGTATTTATTTATTTGACAGAAAGAGAAACAGCGAGAGAGGGGACACAAGCAGGGGGAGTGGGAGAGGGAGAAGCAGGCTTCCCGCTGAGCAGGGAGCCAGATACCGGGCTGGATCCCAGGACCCTAGGATTGTAACCTGAGGGGAAGGCAGACGCTTAACGACTGAGCCACACAGGCACCCCTAAAAGCACACATTTAACTATAAAGAAAAGCAGATTGAACAGATCACTTGACTAAGTCAGGTACGAAGTACTAAATTAGCTATGTGAAGAAGTAAAGTACACACAGTTTCTACTCTCAAAGAATTTACGGTATAAATAAAGTCCATGCAACCTCAAAATGACCAGCCTGCATTCATAGTATTTTGCTCCTTAAGATAAATTATTTCCTGAGTCTATGAAATACTGAACTTAAGAGTATATCTTTGTGATATCATTAATCTTTCTAATGCTATATTGGGTCCTTGTCATTTGAAGAATTTTTTTCCCCAGTTTTATTAAGTTATGGTTAGTATACACAAAAACTGCACGTAATGTACAGTTTGGTGATTTGGGGCATATGTATACAATAAATAGTGTTACCATCATGATAATCCAGGCAATAGATATATATCTATCACCTCTAAAAGTTTCCTTACGTTTCCCCCATACCCTGTCTTTTGGGTGTGTGTGTTAAAGAACACTTAAGAGGAGATCTAACTTCTTGACAAATTTTAAAATGCACAATACCTTCTTGGTCACTATAGGTACCATGTTGTATACCAGCTCTTTGGAACTTATCTTGTATAACTGTAACTTTATACTCTTGGAAAAACAGTTCCCGGTATCCCTCTGCCGCTATCCTCTGGTAACCACGATTCCATCATCTGCTTCTATTCCTCCAACTATTTTGGATGCCTCATATAAGAGGAATCATGCAGAATTTGTCCTTTTGGAGACTGGCTTATTTTACTTAGCATAATGTCTTCCGGGTCCATTCCTGTTGTAGAAAGTAGTAGGATTTCCTTCTTTTTAAAAGCTGAATAATATTCCATTTATGTATATGCCACCTTTTTTTTATCCATTCATCTATTGATGAACATTTGTGTTGTTTCCTTACATTGGCCATCGTGAATAATGCTGCAGTGAAAATGAGAATGTAAACATCTTCAAGATCACGATTTCAATTATTTTGGATACATACCCAGAAGTAGAATTGCTAGATCTTACACTAGTTCTATTTTTAATTTTTAAAGGAAACTCCATACTGTTTCCCATAGCCATAGTACCACTTTACCTTTCCACCAATAAGTATACAAGAGTTCCAATTTCTCCAAAACCTTGCCCTGTCATCTATTCTTTTTTTTTTTTTTTTATAATAGCCACTTGACATGTGTGAGGTGGTATCTTATTATTGTTTTGATTTGCATTTCCTTGGTGATTAGCAATATCGAGCATCTTTTCAAATACCTGTCAGCTATTCATGTATCTTCTTTGGAGAAACGTCTATTCAAGTCCTTCACCCATTTTTTAATAGAGTTATTTGTGTTTTTTTGTTATTGAGTTTTAGGGATTTCTTTTTTTTTTTTTTTAAAGATTTTATTTATTTATTTGAGAGAAAGAGAGTGAGAGAGAGCACATGAGAAGGGGGAGGATCAGAGGGAGAAGCAGACTCCCTGCCGAGCAGGGAGCCCGATGCGGGACTCGATCCCGGGACTCCAGGATCATGACCTGAGCCGAAGGCAGTCGCTTAACCAACTGAGCCACCCAGGCGCCCGAGTTTTAGGAATTTCTTACATATCTTGGAAACTAACCCCTTATCAAAAAAAAAGATTTACAAATATATTCTCCCATTCATACGTTGCCTTTTTGCTCTGTTGACTGTTTCCTTTGATTTGCGGGTCTGTCATTTCACAGAGTCCTACTTAATCTATTTCTACATTTGTTGCTTGTGCTTTTGGTACCGCATCTAAGAAATCATTCCTGAGACCCATTTCAAGAAACTCTCCTCCCACGTTTTCTTCCAGTTTTATAGCTTCAGATTTTATGTTCAAATCTTTAATCCATTTTGAGTTAACTTTTGTGTGTGATGAAATAGAAGGGTCCCATTTCATTCTTTTGGATGTAGATGCACAGTTTTCCCTACACCATGTTATTGAAGAGACTATCCTTTCCCCATTGAGCTTTCTTGGCACCCTTATTGAAGATCAGTTGTCTGTATATGCCTGTGTTTATTTCTGGGCTCTTTATTTTGTTCCATTGGTCTATATGTCTAATTTTTTGCCAGTACCATACTACTTTGATTTCTGTAGCTTTGTAATATATTTCAAAATCAGGAAGTGTGGTGTATGGAGCTATTTTGTTGTTGCTCAAAATTACTTTGCCTATTTGGAGTCTTTTCTGGGTTCTATGTGAAATTTTGGATTTTAAAAACATTTCTGTAAAAAATGTCTTTGGGATTTTGATAGGGATTGCATTAAATCCATAGATTACTTTGGGTAGTATGGACATTTTGACAATATTAATTCCCCCAATCTGTGAACACAGAATATCTTTCCACTTAACTTGTGTCTGTCTTCCTGTGGCGATGTGACTCAGGATGAAACCAAATGTCTAGACAAATAGTTCTGTAATTTTTAATTGAGAGTTCAAGCAATAAAATCATGCCTCAGAATATCCATGGTTTCTATTTTGTAGAATTCTAGTGGCTATTGCTGCTCTGTCTTCCCTCACCATTTTTTTAAAAATCTGTATTTCCCATCACTAAATTAAGTGACATCTGTAACCCATCAACTTCATTTGGTTGCCCGTCTATCTTTTTTGAGCTGAGTTGGGTCTAGGTTTATTTGATGTGCCTAACTTCTCTATGGTAGAAACTACGTTCTTAGAGGGTTTTTTTTTTTTTTTATTTCCTTATACAGCCAAAGCTACTTTCAAAAAGGGTACTGATTATATTTTTTCCTTTGAAGGGATATTCTGTTTTCTCCAAGAGTGTTTTTTGACAATTATCTCAATGGAATTGCAACAAATCTTTATTGTTTATGAAGCCAAACTAAGCTCTGATATACTTTGTAATAATGCTATAGTTATTTCCTTAATTCAGTTCACTTGTTATAATAGATCTTTATGCAAGCAGAAAATTACCATGACCCTTGAGCTTCTTCTATATCTCTACTATTTTTTACCACCAATAAAGTGAACTCAGTGTTTTAAGGATACTTAATTTGCCGAGGCAAGTGAAGATAGATGGAAATTGAAATTCAAAGGCCAAGTATCTTTTAGAAGTAGGCTATATTAGAGATTTAGTTATCGCAAGGGATAAACTAAGAGATGCTACAAAAATCCTCTTAATTGTCCTGAGTTCTTTGATATGGATCATAAAATATTTTCAAAGCCCTTCAAGAAGAAAATGTTTATTTTTAGGGGGTGAATAGGTCATTCAGTTAATAAATTTCAGTATATCCTCCTATATAAAAATAAAACTTCAAAACACAAATTAATTTTTATCTTTCCATAAGAATTAGTCACTATATTGTTTCCATTTTGCTCTTTGCTACAGCCTGATACACACACACACAGATTTACACATTTCTCTTTATGGATTTTTAAATATAATTTTTGTTGCCACTATAATTGTCTTTCTTCACAACTCACAACAGGGCTCTTTCAAACCAATATTTTTTCTCACTATTGATCTTGAACTTTCATTGCTTTTCCCAGCATCACTGTGCTATGTGATCCTTTCTCCAAGTTCCTTGAAATAAAAATATTTACGTGTTTTCCTTTCTAACCTTTTGTACTTTTTTAAAAATACTTTTTATTTTGAAATAATTACAGATCCACAAGGATTAGCAAAAATATTTGGAAGTTCCCATATACTGTTGGTCCAGACCTCTCTAATGGTTATATTTTGTATAACTATAGTGCAATATTAAAGCCAGGAAATTGACATTGGTACAATATATGTGTAGAGTGCTGTGTCATTTTATTACATGTGTAGAGTCAAGTAACTACCATTGTAATCAGTATATATAATTATTCTATCACCACAAAGATAACTCTCATGCTATTGCTTTATAGTTACATCCAACCTTCCTTCTCTCAACCATCCCTAACCACTGCCAACCACTACCACGCTGTAATTTTGCTGTTTCAAGAATGATATATAAGGGGAATCATAAAATATGTGACCTTTTCAGACTAGCTTTTTTTTTTTTTTTTCTCCTCAATACCCACCACCAGGCTAACCCATCCTCCCACCCCCCTCCCCTCTAGAACCCTCAGTTTGTTTTTCAGAGTCCATCGTCTCTCATGGTTCATCTACCCCTCCGATTCCCCCCCTTCATTCTTCCCCTCCCGCTACCTTCTTCTTCTTCTTTTTTTTTTTCTTAACATATATTGCATTATTTGTTTCAGAGGTACAGATCTGAGATTCAACAGTCTTGCACAATTCACAGCGCTTACCAGAGCACACACCCTCCCCAGTGTCCATCACCCAGTCACCCCATCCCTCCCACCCCCCACCACTCCAGCAACCCTCAGTTTGTTTCCTACAATTAAGAATTCCTCATATCAGTGAGGCCATATGATACATGTCTTTCTCTGTTTGACTTATTTCACTCAACATAATACCCTCCAGTTCCATCCACGTCGTTGCAAATGGCAAGATCTCATTCCTTTTGATGGCTGCATAATATTCCATTGTATATATATACCACATCTTCTTTATCCATTCATCTGTCGATGGACATCTTGGCTCTTTCCACAGTTTGGCTATTGTGGACATTGCTGCTATAAACATCGGGGTGCACGTACCCCTTTGGATCCCTACATTTGTATCTTTGGGGTAAATACCCAGTTAGCTTTTTTTTTTTTACTAATGCCCCTAAATAGAGTTGTTTTTTAATCCACTATGCCAATTTCTGAATTTTATTTCATGTTAGATAATTTACAATTAAAGTAATTACTAATATATTAGACTTTAAGTCTGCCATCTTATTTTTTGATTTCTGTCTGTTACCTCTGTTTTTCAATTCTCTATACTTCCTGTGCATTGCTTGAACTTTTAAAAAAAATCACAAATAAAAAAATAAAAGAAAATTCCATTTGATTTACCTATAGTATTTTGGGTATACCTGTTAGGATACATTTTTAGTCGTTGCTCTAAGTGTTATATAGACAGTTTATTGCAATCTACTGATGCTAATACTTTACCAGATCTAGTATAGACACTCCTTCAAATCCCTTTGCTTTCCCTCACATATATTATACTTGCCCTAAATGTTCCCTCTCTGTGCATTAGGAGCCACATCTGACAATGTTGTATGTTTTGTTTCAAGCTTCAATCATATTTTAGGAAACACAAGAGAAGAGCCTATTTATTTAACTGTATTTCTGTTCTTTCCATTGTATTTCTTCCTTCCTGATGTTCTAAGATTTCTTATCATTTCCTTTTGGCTTCAAACTTAATTTAGCCATTGTTTTAGATTAGTTTGTTGGTTACAAATTTTCTTAGTTTTCCTTCATTTGAGAATGTCTTTATTTCTCTTTCATTCCTAAAGGTGAATTTGACCAGATATAAAATTGGGGTTGACAATTCTTCTCTTTTAGCACTTGAAGAGTGTTGTGCTGTTCCCTTCTGGCCTCCATGGTCATGATGAGATTCTATCGTCAGTTGAATTTTTTTTTTCCCTACGGGTAAGATGTCATTTTCTCCTCCATCACTTTTAAGATTTTTTCTTTGTCTTAGTTTTCAGAAGCTTGATTATGATGTGCCTTGGAACACATTTCTTTGGGCTTATCCTGTTTTTCTCTCAGCTTCTAGAATCAGCAGGTCTGTGTATTTTAACAAATTTAGAATATTTCCAGCCATTATTTTTACAAATACTTTTTCTGTCCTATCTTCTTTCTCTTCCTGGGACTCTGAGGACTAAAAACATGGCAGATCTTTTTTTATAAGCCCACCTGCCCCTAAGATTCTGTTCAATTTTTTTATGTCTATTTTTTCTTTTTGAGCCACATAGGGTAATCTCTGTTGTTCTAAATCAAATGCAATGATTTTGTATATCATTGTACATCTACTGGATGTTTTATTTTAGTTATTGTCCTTTTCATTTATAAAACTTCCATTTGATTTTCTTTATATTTTCAGTTTCTCTACTTAGACTTTCTACTTTTAAAATTTAATCAGTTTATGATTGCATATTGTAACATCCTTGTGATGGATGCTTTAAAATCCTTGCTAGAAAATGCTAACTTTAGTACTGTCTAAGTATTGGCTTTGTTGTTTGCCTTTTCTCATTCAAGTCAACATGTTCCTAGTTCTTGGTATGATGAGCAATTGTTGAAAATCCTGAATATTTTCAATAGTTACATTGACACTCTGATATTATTTAATATTTCTGTCAGCAGGACTCCCTGGACAGTGATCTTTGTTATTATTTTATTTTGATTTATTCATCTATTAATGATTGTGCATGTGTGTGTATTTGCATAAAATTGTGTGTTGTTTTGAAGTTTCTTCAAAGACATGAATCATGACTATTATTTTTTTCTCTATAAATCTTTGATATGTTAAGTTCTTTACACATATTGTTCATCAGTATGTGTTGTTGATAGACTGGCTATTGAAATAAAAACCAGGTATAAGAACTCAGCCTATAAAATTTATTATACCATGATATAACCAAATGCTAAAAGTATAAGCCTGTACAACTGTAGTAAGAAAGTAAAGACAAGAAAGTAGCAGAGCTAATGCAGAATATCTTCAATAGATAAGATTCAAAAACAGTTTCTTGATTAATAATAAAGACATATCTGATTCAGCACTCAAAAAAATTTCGAAAGATTGGTATTTTCTTTTCTTAACAGCCAAAAAAATTGAGACTTAAGAAGGTTAAAAACTTCTGCAGTCAGTAAGTAGTAGTGCTGATATTTAGATCAAGGATCTGGTCTGACTTCCAAACATGCAATTTTCCCCCAAAGTCTCTGTGCTGCATTCCATAGTAGAAATTACATTATAGACATTTGATATGCAGTAAATAAAGTGAAAAATTTTTGTAATGTTCTTCCTGACAACAGCCTTTTAGTTATCTAGATGTATGACTCCCTTTATAATTGTGTATAGAGAAACCGATATTGAAATATCAAATAATGACGTCAGTAACCATGAGGTCTATTCCTGATTCTGCTACTCTCTCACTCTCTCACTGTGCATCACGCAGTGAGTCCTACAGCCTTTCTAAGGCTCATCTCTCATATAGTTTGGTGAGGGTTTCCACATAAGGACATTGAAATATATTGATTGTGAATATCATTTACTTGCATTTATAATGTGACCTCCCCCTCCTCCTCCTCCTCCTTCCTCTTCTTCCTCTTTTTCCTCTTCTTTTTCTTCTTCTTCTTCCTCTTCTCCTTCATTATTCTTATTATATGATGGGAAAATATTCTTTCTAATATTTCAGGATCTAATGTTACTTTATGTTTTAGTGAATCATTGCACTTGACACTTGACATTTATGTTTTTAAGTCAACAGTTTTCTGATTATGAATTAGCCAGTTTCTCATTCTAATTAGCAGTTTGTGCTCTGATTTGATTTGTCATTGGGAAGTCGTGAACAACCGATTCATAAGACACTAATCCAAGAGGAACATGCATGCCAAGTTATTATTTTAATTAGATCTCATGAGCTGAACTTCCTAAATAGCTTATTGTCAAAACATTTCTCCTCTTCCCAGGAGTGATTAAGAGACAGGCGAATGACTTCTACACCAAATTTGATGAAGAAGAAGCAACTTTTAAAACATATTTTCAAAGTGCTGTTTGCCAAAGCCTTGGACAGAGTCTAACTAAGGAATCTGCCCTTAAGTAAAATGTTTAAGGTGAATACAAAATAACCATGATCATGCACAAAAGATAGCAACATATATAGTTATAGAAATATATATAGTTATCATAATGGGGAAAATTGGAACAAGTGTCTAATTATGGACTAAGTAATCTGGAAGCAAAAGTTTTATACATTAGAAAAAGCATAAATTCCTCTTAGGTTATCTAAAGAATTCAAGCTATGAAAAAAGGGAAAACATGGAATTTTAATGTATTAGGAAATGAAAAACATTATGGATATTGAGGTAGTTAATCCATATGTATTAGCATAATCTAAGAGGATTTTATAATAAGTAGGGACATGCATGATAAATGTACTAATTTTTATAATATGAGTATCAATTGTATGTCAAAGTACAGTTTATATTTCAGCACTAGTTTTCTTTGTTCACAGATTCAGACTTAACATTGAAGAGAATTTTTTTTTTTTTAGATTTTATTTATTTATTTGACAGAGAGAGACACAGCGAGAGAGGGAACACAAGCAGGGGGAGTGGGAGAGGGAGAAATAGGCTTCCCGCAGGGCAGGGAGCCCGATGTAGGGCTCGATCCCGGGACCCTGGGATCATGACCAGAGCCGAAGGCAGATGCTTAATGATTGAGCTACCCAGGTGCCCTGAAGAGAAAATTTTTAATTAGTTGTTTGCTTGTGACAAAAAGGGGTCTTCCTTACTGATCTCAGAAGTACCGAGATTTAAGCAATTTTATAACTGTATTCTGATCCATGTTACAGGTCATTCCCTATCAGTACACAATTTTTTCCACTACTATTTTCCATTTCATGGCAGCCCTGTTATTCAAAAATCAATGTGCGTTATAAGGGAAGTATAGAAACAGATAAATAAGTAGAACCAGGTAAGCTTTACTTGCTAAAGTTGAAGATGGTAATTGGCCAGCCTTGACTAGAATTGTACTTCCATTTGACTTCAAAGATATCATTTTATCATTCTATCATTTTGAAGTCTCTTC